>NW_024712526.1:3593006-3635837 GCF_018991925.1 Homarus americanus | reverse complement strand
AGCCCAGCGACATCAGAGGGCTCAAGGCAAAAATTCCTCTCAATGAACAACATCCCTGTCATCACTCTATGCAAGATCTGCGCTTGCAGGATTGGACCCTATAGTCACTCTACAGGCATCAGAGAATAACACGTAACCCATCAATCATCTCATCTGGAGCAACATCGTCATCGACTTCGATGGACTTCCATAAGCAGTAAGTAAGCAAGTCTGTGTGTAGTAGTAGTAGTAGTAGTAGTAGTAGTAGTAAATAATAATAATAATAATAATAATAATAATAATAATAATAATTTACGGTTTATTGAAAATGTTCTGCAGCCCAAAGGCTGAAAATATACATACAAAGACATGGGATGGGTGGGTGGGTCGCTTAACAAAAGCTTTCATTATACTGAAAGAAAAAGGGGCATGAATTGAACATACAAATTATTATAGTTTACAGTTGATGGCCCGGGCCTGGGCTGGTCATTGAGACACCCGGTGGTGTGGTGTTCACGTGGTGTAGTAACTTGTCCCCGGGTGTTGATATGAAGGACCTTATGTGGTCATTGAGACACCAGGTGGTGTGGTGTTCACGTGGTGTTGTAACTTGTCCCCGGGTGTTGATATGAAGGACCTCACGTGGTAATGGAGAGACCGGGTGGTGTGGTGTTCACGTGGTACAGTGACTCGTCCTCGGGTGTTGATATGAAGGACCTCAAGTGGCCATGGGGACACCGGGTGGTGTGGGGTGGTGTCACATTACCTCACTCCGCTGGGTGATGTTGTGTTATCTCGTAGTCATGTGCATAGCAGGCCGGCCCTCTGTTGTTCCCAGGGTGGATGGATTAGCACCTCCTGGTCAGATGGTGGTTGGTTCCCAGGGGTGCTTATCTCACTGGTGGGTCATGGCTCTCACTGGTACTGTCTAGTGCTGAATTCACTGGCTTAAACACTGTTCAACACTGATCCCACTTCTTTCCCAAACGAAATTGTCACTTTTGATTATGTTGATATCCCGGTGGTGAGGATGGGTCGGAGAGAGGGAATTCGGGAATGGGCCAACATGGGCAAGGAGGGCTGCTGCTCAGCAGGAGCAGTGCCTGAATAGGTCTTGACCCTACGGTGGTCAAGGATGTGTGTGTGTGTGTGTGTGTGTAATTTTACGAGGGTGTTCATAAATTAGTAATGTTAATAGCAGCATGGATGGCAAAATAGTTACAATTACTATTAAATTAATCTGATTTACTTAATACAAATGAAAAGATTTACAAGTGACAGTAAATTCAAGGTTGGTGGTCACTTATGAGAAAGTCCAGATGTTAAATAAATTACAGCTGGGGGTAGAATATGATGGTCGCAAGTAAATCAAATAAAAATTTCACTTTTTATAACAGCAGAAATTGGAGCTGATTTTCTTTGAGGACTCATCATACTGTATAAGCCTACAGAAATACAGTCCCAAAGGGGAGTACAAGTGTAGTAATTCCCATATATTTTGCAATCTGATGTCATAAAATACCTAAAGTGCGCTATTTTAATTTTTGCCGGGACCCAAATTCGTACAGGCGGGAAAACTTTCGTAACATGAAATAGTGGTGGCAATTTAGGAAATTCATAAAAGCGAATTTTCATATATGTACATATCTCAATACAAAGCAGTTATTTATATAGCATACAAACACAATACTGGACTCACAAGTATCAATACAAAAGTCAGCAGCTGCCAAGAGCTTCTCTTTGGTAGTTTGGACAGCACACCACAGTTCCTGTCCCTCCTCCTTCACACATCCTTCCACCAACTTGCCTTTGTAGAGGAATAGTTGGCACCGCAGGCCGCTCACAGACATCGGTATCTTGTTACGAACTGCATCCCAGCATAAAGATCATAAGCTCCTAAAACACAGCTTAGCACACACATCCACAGTCTATTATGAGATTAATTCCAGTATTATCATCAGCAGTGTCTCATACATGCTCCTAGAACTCAGCTGTTAAGAAATTAATACCAATACAATACTGTATAGTAATCAACAGTAACTCACATAAATACTTGTGGAAAACACCTGTTACAGCACAAGTTACTTCCAACCAGGGAATAATCTAGTTACCCTTCTGGACATTACGGACATGGGCATTTTCCTGCATACAACAATGGTGTGTGAAGTCACTTGTACAAACAATGCAAGAAATACTGATGGTAAGTACAGAGTGAGCAGTTCAGTTACACAGTAAACCTTCAATATTCCTGACTAACTAGAAGTGGGGGAAAGACTTGCAAGGAAAATCTGTATTTCTGGAATATCTAGATTGTGTTTCCCAGGGCATAAAATAAAACTATCTTCAGTACTACCATTTTCAATAAAATGTGCACAGTTGTATTGTGAACAATTACAACCATCCTGTTACTTAAATTTTCCATTAAACATGAAAAAGAAATACAGTGACAGATCAAAACATTCATATCTTAAGAGCAAACTAGAAGTGTAGCATGACACATTGGATACTCTAGTCAGTGTGATAATGATACATGTATTGTATGTTATTTTCTATATACCTCTTGTTCACTTTCAACAGACTCAACACTATCACTTGCCATGGTTAGGAAATAGGAAGCACTACACAAAAAATAGCACAGAAGAGGAATTACAGAAAAAAATTGGTAGTGTCTGATATAACCAGAGCAGCAGTAAACAGAGTATTGTACTGGGATACACATGCAAGCAATGATGGGCATCAATACACTAAATTGTCTTAGGCAATACCGATCGGTACTTTGTAGATGGTTAAAGCGATACCAATACATGTATCGCCGATACTTTACTATAAGAATAAAGAAATTCCATAATATGCATGACATGATTATGCTGGGGTAATAAAATTTAATCTTCTGGTGATGGTGTTCGTTTGTACACAAAAATAAATCCAATAAATTCTAATTTCCGCTCATTTTATCCCAAACATTGGACAATGGTTTTGGAAAAATCCCTAAATGGCACCTGTAAGCTGACGGGATTCAGCCCCCCCCCTCACCGATAGATCACTACATATACTTGTGGCATGATGGATGACTCATCAGTGATTAAAATGGAATAAAATCAAGAGGTTTACAGAGAAATTTTTGGATATACATGAAATTTCTGGAGATATACCACCATTTTACTAAAAATTAAAAAAATCTGGAGAAATCCAAACTTTTCTGGGTATCTGGCAACAAAATAAGAAAGGTGCGGCCGACAGCCGTCTAATATGCGTTCAGCTCGCCCGTCACCCTCACTAGCATATCACAGCCTCCAGCTGTAGTTCATAGTTAGAGGATGGGACACATTCATTGGCATTTATAGTTTGAGGATGCGACATACAAACAGAAATAATGAATAATGTACTTGTGTATTTTTACTATATGATATAAATGTAAATATTAGATCTTTCAACTATTATTTTTAATATAATTATATTTATGACAAAATACAACTAAAAAATAATGATGTACCATCCAACTTTTTGCAATTTATAAATCTATTACCGGGTAACTCTAAATTTCTCTAATAAGTTTTCATCTTTAATGGGAAAAGTGATGCCGTAACGTAAACACAAAGGTTTCCAATGGTGCTTTACACATCAGCTTCTCTATAAACACTATTGTTCTTCTCCATAATATACTAGCAATTCGTGGATACATTCTAAATGGATATGTGGCATCAGTAAATTGAGTATGAATGATTAATTAGACCAGATTAATTTTACAGTACTGTATTGTATACTGGATTGCTACAGATTTTTTTTATTTTTTTTTTAAATAATATATATATGGGTGAAATAGGGTCTGGGTTATCTACATTTCTGAAACAATGTAGACCAGATTATCAAGAGTATCTGGTACATTGTCAAACTGTGTAGTGCCACAAGTGAGGGAAGCCATTACCCTATAGACACTCAGTAATGTATTGCCACAAATACAGATACATATTCATGACACAAAATTATTTGTTTCTCCAATGCTACTGTTTGGAATGTGAACTACCAGCAGTAGATGATACTCACCTCTTCAACGTGAATGGAATCTATGTAGCCAGTTTAAATGTACATGAGGCAAAATTATTGAAAAGTCCAACAATCTTGAACAATGATGGCCTGTACTGTACACTGAGACACCCTGGTCCACCTACAAGCAAGTCCTCATCTCACCTCGCCAACCTTGTTGCTGCTCATATTTTATCTTCTATTGACTTATTTCACTTTGTTTCTCAATCTCTCAAGGTCTATCTACCTGATTCTTAACAATAAACCTTGTTTATTATAATAAGTATTTTTGTCATTATGTTTTCTTAAAGGTCTTAAAACATTAACTGTAGAGAAATACATACAGTGCAGTGCAGTGCTGTACTGTACTGTACTGCACTGTACTGTACTGTACTGTACTGCACTGCACATCAATGGCATTAGAATATATCATACATAATTATGATTACAGTAAGATCTCATATTTCGCGCGATTTCATTTCACATTTTTTAATTTCACGAGTGCTACCTAATGTAACCAAGTCTTATAGTTGGCATAAAATATCGTGAGTTTCGCGAGACCCAGCCAGCTGAATGCTGGCCACCGTCTTGAATGACGTCACAGCCCACATACCAGTTACAGTCATTTCTGCTACAAAGCATGTTTTGTCAACGCGAATTGGTTGTAACGCGATTGATGAAGAGGGAGGGACACTGTTTGTAAAACGCGAACTTTTGCATACGAATGTTGGCTAAAGCTCGATTCCATCCTCAACGTTTTAAGCGTGGTGCAGGGTTATGCAATGTTTACAGTTCACATTCGACATCACATGTTCAATTGATTCGTGTCTTTTGTTTGTGAAGTGTTTTATGAGAGTTACTCTGTAAATTTTGTTCTTTTTTTTCAAATTTAGCTGTTACCCATAAATACTG
Organism: Homarus americanus; assembly: GCF_018991925.1. Classification (NCBI taxonomy): domain Eukaryota; kingdom Metazoa; phylum Arthropoda; class Malacostraca; order Decapoda; family Nephropidae; genus Homarus; species Homarus americanus. The sequence continues at coordinate 3,630,923 of NW_024712526.1, read as the reverse complement.
TATAAAAAGAACAAGTAAAAAGAATGTTTCGCAGTGAGGACTAATAACGGTTTACACCGGCAGTCTCTTTTTACATCACGTGATCAGTTGAATCGCGCGGTTTCTGTCGATTACTCCTTGATTTTCGCCGTTTTCTCCAACTTTGTTGTGTTAGCGATGAATATGGAAACAACCTTGTAAAGGATTGCCAACACGGTTTTATGCCGGGGCGCTCCTGCTTAACACAATTGCTCAAGGTATTGGATATTTGGACCGATATTCTGGAATGGGGTGGCAATATCGACAATATATACCTAGATTTTGCCAAGACTTTCTCCAGTGTACCCCACAAAAAGCTGAATATCAAACTGGAAGGGTACGGAATTCGGGGAAATGCCCTAGCGTGAATAGAAGACTTTCTACATGACCGCAAGCAGTGTGTGGTGATTAATGGCACGAAATCATCATCCGTACCTGTCACAAGCTGGATACCACAGGGCAGTGCATTGGTGCCCGCTGTTGTTTGTTTGTTTGTTTCATAAATGACATGCCTGACGTTGTACACTCCTCCATACAAATGTTTGCCGATGACGCCAAGTTATTTCGGGAAATCAAGAACCAAGCGGACTGTGAAGAGCTGCAGAAGGACCTCTGTGAGCTCCAAGAATGGTTGAAGAAATGGCTACTGATTCAATGTCACGAAGTGTAAGAGGATGCACCTGGGGCGAACCAACGGTAAGGAGGAGTATCATATGTCCCAACGGGATGAAGAAACTGCTCTATTTTTGACCGAATGTGAGAAGGACCTAGGTGTGTAAGTTGACAATGAGCTGAAGTTCTCGGGCCATTGTGAGAAGAAGGTAATTCAGGCAAATAAATTATTGGGTCTTATAAGAAGGTCGTTCAGCTATCTAGATGGTCCGTCCCTCGTAACCATCTACAAGAGTGAAGTGCTTCCCCATCTGGTCCCCGAGATATGCTAGGGACTGTCAGTTGGTTGAAAATGTTCAAAGGAGGGCCACCAGACTGGTGCCTCGACTCCAGCACCTCAGCTACCCGGAGAGATTGGAGTGCCTGAACTTGCCTAGCTTATACTACAGACGGGCAAGGGGGGACCTAATAGAGGTGTATAAGCATCTCAAGGGCACTACTCAGTTGAGTGTCCTTACTTGGAGCTGACAGACGCTCGCCCCACAAGGGGTCACAGCTCAAGATTAAAGAAGCCGCAAGTCCAGAAAACTGTGAGGGCAAACTTTTTCGGAATGAGAGTTGTGAACTCTTGGAACAATCTACCAGAAAGTGTTATGATTGCACCGAGTGTGAGCTCTTTCAAGATAAAACTTGACCAACACTGGAGCGGGTTCAGGTACATACAGGAGCCAGTGCATGCCCAGTACTTGCCAACACTGCGTAACATACGTGACCGATTGCCCAAGCGGCTAACGAGCCGATCAGTGGTGAAGAGGATAAAAGTGAAAGTAAGAAGCATTCTGGTTGACTGAATTGCTGGTGGTGAACGAAAGAGGTTTAGAAGAACACAACTATTGCGTTGTAGCTCGCGCCATCCTAGCGATCACCCGGAATGCAATTGTGTGCTTTTTTGGGTGGTGCTACCACCTGTCGAGTCAAGATAGTGGCTTCTACCTCTACTGGGGGTGCTGGTGGGGGCGGGACAGACCCACCTAAGCGGCCAAATAAAGAAAAGGAGAAGCGGGACTATCAAAAGGGAGTTAAGTTTGCCAAGTACTTGATGCAGGATAAGCAGCGTGTGATTAAGTTACTGGAAGAACGCCTAAAAACTAGTTTCCGGAAAGCACAATCAGGTCAATAAAGGCAGAATTTGTATCATTTGGAGGTTATAAATGGGAAAATCAGAGGTTGATGTAGAGTGGCCAGTGTATATTGTTATTTTTCCCATTACAGTAGTTTATGTATTTGTATTTGGCGAATTTGAATTTGGCACAATTTTTCCAGTCTTTATTACTTGCGAAATACAAGATCTTACTGTACATACAATTCAACTCAAACTAACAGCACATAACTGTCAAAAAACTTCAGATTTAGTTTATTTCTAAACTACTCACCTGCAATCCTTCTCGAGAGATCATACCGGTAGTAGAAATTATCTGCAGAAAGATGCCAGACTGAGACACTAATAACAAGTGAGTTACTTATAAATATACTATAATATCAATATTATTCCATTATTTTACCATATAAGTACAGTAATGTGTTAACAATACATCATAATTCCTTCTTATACCTATATACGTACCTAACAAAATAAGATGGTTTTTCTGTCATTATAATATTTTTTCATTTCAACCAAAAAAATTTTTCTTCAGAATAATTAAAGACTTAATACAGTACTCCCTCGCCATTGGGGTTATACTCTATAATTCTCCCACATGTGACAACAGCTGGGTCTAATGAGAAATAAGAGACTCCCGAGAGACATAGAATTAAGTACAGGGTGTTTGTTACACTGTTATTGGAAAAAAAAAATAAATAAATAAATAAATAAAAGCAGAGACATTCACTGTAGGGACCGGGGGTCATGCCCCCCCCCCCCCCTTCCCGGATCAAGCTTGTGTTATGGGAAAACCTTGTTTGGTTGGGTCAGGGGATTATTGCGGTTATTTTTTTTTTCCTCCTCTAAAGTTTCCTCCAGGTTGATAACTGAACCTAGCAGCTGGTCCTGTTCCCCTGTTAGACATTCCTTTTACAAATTTCTGAAAGGTCTTATTACTCCTGGGAACAGTAATATGAATAGCTTACTCAACAGTTGATTTATACTTAAATAATGCTTATTCCTCAAATAAAGCAGGAGAAAGAGGGGAAGAACGTAGCAGTAGATAAGTACTACCACTTGAAGAATTATGAGTTGTACAGGGAATATGTAATCCCTTGTATAGCAGCAGCAAAACATGTGTCTACTTCTGAACTGTCCTCACAGTCCAGCACAAACTTAGTCAACAACTGACACATCATGATTGCAGACCAAATATCCACTGCCAACTTCCTAAATTTGAATTCTTCAAGCAACAGTGCAGAAGCGACTGGTTTCAAATTTATTGCATGACTGATGTCAGCATATTTTGGAGCCAACAAATACTGGGAAAGTTCACATAAGAAACTCTTTTTTTTCATTAAATTGGAACTTCAAAAAACTATCTGAGGGAATGAATGTTAAGTCTTTCAATATATTAGCCCAGATTTCATCTATTTCAGAGATCATTTTTGGACAAATATCAGGCCAAGAAATTGTAGTATTACCTTCAAAAAACAATGAATGATGACCCACAGTTGCTTGGCCTTCCTGTCTCTTTGTAAGTGTCGAGAGATCAGGAAGTTTAGAAACATTTTCAAAAAATACCTTGAATAAGGAATCCACATATTCAGATGTGGTAGAAAACAAAGAAGACTTAGATCTTACCAATGTTACCCAAAGCCTGTTGTGATCATCCTTACACTCAATGTTATCCATCAGCTGATTGGCAGTCGACAGCAGCCTGTTTCCACTCATAGTAACCAACACTTTTGCTCCAGGTGGAAGTGGTTGCCAAAATGGGGACAGGATGAAGTCAGTCTCAACAGGTTCTCCCTGCTCTAGTGACTAAACACTATAATTAGAGCCAACTTCCTCATCTTTTTTATCCAGGAATCCACTAAAATTGGACTGACTAGGTAGAGGTACTTGCAACCTTCCTACTGCCTCATTATCTTGAATATCCAATAACCTACTTTTCTTAGCAGAAGCAGGTTGGTGTAACTGGGGATTAAGTCTCTTACCAATCACCAGGCCCGGATTATCCATTAGGCACAGTAGGCACAGTGCCTAGGGCCTACGAGATATTGGGGGCCTACGAAAAATAAAACGAGAACTTTTCTTCCCCTTTTTCTACAGGTTATTATTAAATTGATACTGAGGTACTTTTTTCCATTTATTTATTATTTAATCCTATTAGTGTCCACCAGCTAGCTGTGCTTCTTGTAAACAAAACTATTTCTGTACTGTACAAGAACAGCTGATCTAACCCATTTTCTTTTACTCAATTCATGGCAAACATCACTGAATCTTATTCTTTCGACATCACATTTTATAATTAGGTACTAGCTTGTGTTATTAGTGAATATGCTGTCAAATGGGGCCCCATATCTTGGAGGTGCCTAAGGCCTACGAAAGTCTTAACCCGGCACTGCCTATCACCCATAATTCTAAACTTTCTGCCAACTTGGGATCTTTTCTGCGTTATATTTAAAAATTTACTTTTTAAGGCCTTATCCTGTCTATTTTTAATTTGGATCTTCGATAATTCCTTCATATCTCCTGCAGCTTGATTAATTTAAAAAATTTTATCAAAGGAAACTGCACAATCCAATGGTGAAAACAAGTTGTCTGAAACACAGCAGCTATGATTTATGCAAGCAAAATGAGGATCTAAATTGGTAATCCAAGTGGCTCTACATCCTTCATAATTACATGTAGTATGGTCCCCTTGGGTCCTGGGTGAAACTACAGTACTAATACTGAATTCACATCCTCTACTGACGGACAATTCCTTGTATGTAGTGTATGAGATGAACTCCCCAATCCTTTTAGCTCATCACTCAACACTAGTTCCCCAGGAAAAGTTCCATGGTCTCTTCCATCATCCAGCAGTCCAGACAACTGTCCTTCATCCTCCACTTGCACATCACTAATCTAAATTAGAAGGAACACTATGAGTCACATTGTATCATCATAATAATACAAGGGAGATAACATTTTCTCCCAAACATAACCAATATGACTCGTAACTGTGTAATTTGAGCAAGTTATTTCATTTAATATCTCTTGTTATATGAGTCACCAGTGTGAAAATCATAAACAACTAACTTACTATGTCCTGAATGGTTCTTATTTAACCCATACTGGGGTCCACATTGCTTCACAGAAACAGAATTATTGCTTCTTCTCTCTCTATTCAGATCAAGAATCATCTGTTATGGTGGACAAATTTAGACAATCTAATCGGTTCATCTCCCTGGGTTCCCCCTCAAACAGACTTGGTTATTTGTACAGATGCGTCCAAAATAGGATGGGGAGACCATTCCTCAAAACGAGAGTTCTGTCAAGGGAAGTGGAGCAACTCCCTTTAGGGCAAACACATAAACGTAAAACAATTAGCAGTAGTCCTATTCTTTTTGTTGGCAAACACAAATTTAAAAAACATGACGATTCTGTTTGCCATGGACAACAGAACGACAGTGTTTTGTCTCAATCATCAAGGCTCAACCAGATTTTGGCCTCTTCTAAAACTGTCAGAAATTTTATAAAAGTTTGTGTAACACAAACACTTTACCTCAAAGCAACTCACATACCGGGAGTATAAAACAATTGAGCAGATGCATTGTCCCATCTCAGGCTTAATTGCACCATATTGGATCCTACAACCTTCGTGACTGGATCTGTTGGACTGGTGCCCGCATCCACTACAATTGCAACAGGGATCTCTAGACCAGGTACTGCATCCTCAGTTCGAGATATCCTTGGCACTTCACGCTTGGAGTTTCTCAAAAGATGTTTAAATAGATTGTTGGGTAATTTCGATATAGTTAACCAAGTAATAGCAGGTCATAGACCCCAAACTTCTATGCAATATGAGAAAGCTTGGAAACTTTTTCAACAATTTATCAGGTTAACGACTCCAATCACATTGTCGGAAACAGTGGTGTTAGAATTTTTAGATTTTCTGTTCAGAGTTAAAGGGCTTCAAGGATCGACAATTGCATCTCATAAATCAGCATTGGTTGACCCTCTGGCTTGGGGTTTTAATATTATTTTGAACTCAAGAATTTATCAAATGCTCAGATCGTCCTTTTTTACTCAGAGACCCCCTCGACCTAAGAGAATCCCACCTTGGTCTCTAGATAAAGTTACTAAATTTCTTAAGGGGCCTAATTACAATATAAATCTGAACAAGGACAGATTGCTCCAGAAGGCAGCCTTCCTCCTAGCAATAGCAACAGGTATGATAATCAGTGAACTGATTTCAATTTCCAATAATCCATCATTATTGGTATTTTCTGAGGAAGATGTCACCCTTTTTCCTCCGGAGATCCGAAGAAAAAATGAAAGGGAGGATTTTCAAGCTCAACCTATCAGGATAAAACTGCTAATGGATGAGACAAGGCTTCCTCAATATTGTGCCCAGTTAAGAATCTTCAAGAATAATTAACCAGATTCCCCAATCGAGGCCCCTATGTACTCTCATCACAGGATGGTAAGAAATTGTCTCCTAGTCAATGACAAAATATTTATCTCAGTTAGTGAGTCAAGCAGACCCTGGCAAGAAATTTTTGGCATGACACCAGGAAATATGCAGGGTCTGTGGCCTTTCTGTGGAAGATGCTTCACATGTGATAGTGCTGGGGTCTCCTCCCCCACCTAGTTAATCTCCACAACCAGGACCTTCTTCTTTCTAATCAAAGTAAAGTGAGTATCCTAATTGTGATATGTAAATTAACATTTTACCTTCCGGTAAATGTTCCTAATATTGGAAAATATTCCAAAAAAGTTTATAATTATAATCTGGACCTAAGATAGCGGAGCCTCATACGCAATGTCACCTCCTGCTCGGGTAATCAAAGCTAGACGTCGCATTCTGGATCGAACAAAAAGCAGATTTTTTCTTAAAACCAGTTTTTGTGATATACTGTAGTCCAGAATGAACTGTCGACATCCCACCCATCTCCACCCTTCGAGAGTTGACATTTGTTTACTGCTCGCTCTAGGGCAAGAGATGACGGTGGCAATGCGTGTGATGGAGGGTGCAGGAGGGGGTTTTGAGAATTGCAATTAAATACCAGGTAGCGATGTGTCCTCCTAATATTACGTAATAAGTAGGGCCCGGATAGTTATGCACTAAAAAACCATGAAATATGCATGCAAATATGCACTAAAAACCAAGGGAAATATGCATTTATATGCACTAAAAATGTCACTTATAAAGCCAAGAATGCAGGTTATACGGAAACAAAATAGTTAATATAAACTAATGTTAATGTTTATTAAGCAATATACGTAATGTATTTAACATATATATGTGAAAGTGCTTCAAAAAATATATATGAACATGTATTTACATTATAGACTGACTTACTGGAACATGCAAGAAGTAGTTGTTGCTCCTTTTGTGCACTATTGGACTTAACAGCTTCGAGTCGGATGTGCTTGCTTGTTTTAAGGTGTTGTTGGACTTGAAATTTCTTGCTCGCTGTCACTGGTGCTTCACAATATTTACAAAACAGTACACTTCCATCAGTAGTAAATGCATCAAATTCCTTTACATATGATCTCAGCACTTCATTTTGGTTTCTTTGTACTTTCGGCATTTTCACGAGCAGCAGAAGAGAGTAGCTCCACACAGCAGCACTGCTCCTGACTGACTAACTCACTAGTCCAATGAGTCATGACCAGGTGTGGAAACGACAGATTTAAGCGACGTGACCTCACCTCACTTCACCTAACCACACCTCACCTCACCTCCCAGTACCACGTGTGCTCATTCAGTGGCAACAAAGAGATACTGCCAGATGAATATTTTACCAAAATATGCATTTATATGCAGTTATCTAGGTAATATGCACTTATCATAGAAATCACGCAAAATATGCATTTGCATATGAAATATGCAAATGCATAACTATCCGGGCCCTAGTAATAAGTAATTATTAGATGTTTTAATTGCCTGTATGTTGGCCTGGCGAGTTAATGCTAGGCATTAACAAACCTTTGTATAAAGCTAGATGCCGCATTCTGGACTATATCACAAATACTGTTTTTTTATAGAAAAAAAAACGGCTTTTTTTAATTAATTAAATGTAATAATAATGTGTTTAAGTAGGCATTAACATAGTTTTAATTCTGGAGTTGGGCTAGATAGAATTTAGCCTACTGGAGTAAGTAACTGGGGATTCATTAGCCTACTGTATGGGAGACCACAACCTCACATTTTATATACTGTAAACTATGGTAATTGTTTGTATACAATATGATTGTTCTATACTTTTTTACTTTTTTTTAGTATTACAGACAACAAATTATGTAAATATAATTGTAATATTTACTTTATAAAGATAGATTGTTGATCACCGTTATAAATACTTACAAACGATTTAAAAACATTAAAAATTTTCGTAGCATAAAATAAAATTTTTACCTACTTTTGCTTTTAATCATGCCTGGAAGTTTGGTGTGAGTTTTAAACCAAAACATGCACTGATGGACCTGATAATGAATTTTTAGTGATTAGCTTACTTTAATTTATCCTCTTTGATTTTTAAAGATATATGCATATCTATACACTAGTAAAAGTATTTTGGATGTTGCAATATGCATTATCCATGCTCCAGTGTTAGAGGTTTGTATGATGAAGGCCTAAGCATAGTAGATGATGCCAAATTGTTGTCTGAACAACATATACAGGTTGACCATCTCAAATTCGGACTGATTGGATCCTGAGCAGTGCCGGATTAGCGATTTTGCCGAACCACAGGTGGTTAGGTTAGGATCAAATAAATAAACACCTTTAACCCACTTCATAACCACCTCACCCTACCTTTAAAATACTCTGTAAATAATACAAGTTGGATAATAAAAAGAAGCAGCCACTGGACTCTCAACTGTCAACAGATGTCAGCATTGTGGTACACTGAACCTTCTCTTTATGATCATTCACTGTATACGAATTCACGTTCTTGCGACGGCCCTATTTCTTCCCATAATTCATTTTATGTGGAAAAGATCCCTATTATGCATATCTACAGAAGATATGACACAAAAGTTTTATACAGTATTATTATTATATTATCTTTATTTTTAAGCCACATTAGTGTATTTTGAATTATTTTTCCACAACTTTTACAGCAGTAATGCTCTAGAAATGGTTGTGAAATGTGGCACAGTGTGTGTGTGTGTGTGTGTGTGTGTGTGCACTGTGCTGTATGTGACGTCACGGGACGCGGCTGGAGTGGTGAGTCAGACACTCCACACACTTACACTTTCTACACAAACACCCATGCTCTTCATGTCTTAGTTTATAGTTTTATATAATATTACCTTTATTTTTAACCCACATTAGAGTATTTTAATTATTTTTCCACAACTTTTATAGCATTACTGTTGAGTTTTAGTAGTTGTGGAAGCGCCAATGTTGTACACGTCACTTATGCTGAGAACAGACACACCACTGTTGAGTTTTTTGAGAAGTTCAACCTTACCTTGTACAGTATAGACAACGTATGGTGTTTGTGCTTTACACCACGAGAAGCACTTCCATTATTCAATGAAGACCTGACTGGGGCTAAATAAGAGCAGTTTATAATAAAAATTAAGAAAAACACAGGAATAACTTGTTGCCCCTCAAACACCGTGCCAACAGCTGAGTCTGCTAGTGGCACCACCAAAACAGTAGCGGCGGGTTGGCGAGGAGACCAGAGCGAAATTTGAAATTACGGTGGCCAAATTATGTCCGAACCAGCGGTGGAACCGGATTACTGATTGCCGGATATGAGGTGGTCTACCTGTACCACACAAAAAGTGAACGAAGTGAAAAATTTGACACACCTGATCCAGCAAATATTTCTGCCACACTGGAAACTGTGGTTGGCAACATAGTGCACCAAAAATAAAACTATGGATTCTCAAACCTCATGTGGTAACCCATGGCTGATGAAGGATTACTGTATTCTGAAATAAATGACTGACCCCAATCAGCTGGGCAGGCTGTCCTGACGATGACATGACCGTCATTATCAACCTGGGTAGCACACCATGGCACATCTGCATCACGGTATATACATGCATAGAAGGCCTTCTCCTGGTACAAGAAAGGAAAGACACACCGATTCCCAGATAATGCTCTGACCAGTCGCATGCTTCCTGAAAGTAAAAAAGTAAAAAGTATACCAAAATGGGGAGTCTTAGAAGCTGGCAACCCTTAACAATAATTATAATTATCCTATCTAGTTTCTATTTAATGTCCTCAATTATTTTGGACCATCTTTAAAAACAGGAGCAACTCAATGGATGGTTTAATGCCCATTTTCAAGTTTGAAACTAATACACACACAAAAGTAGACCCCTACATACAGTATAAGTAATGACTATAATCCTCTTGGTAAAAACTGACTTTGGCTATAAAGAAAATCATGATCAAACTCACGTATGTAAAATTCTTTGGTGGTGAAGGAAGGGACGTAAGCAGGTGCAAGTTCCAAGTCCCTCACCCCTTGGTCAAGGTCTGCAGTGAACATTTCAGTTTATAACCTCTGCCATGCTGCATGCTCTCATGGCTCCACTTACCATGTACTACTGTCATTATACATACATATGACACATCTTGTCCAGACAGATAGGAAGGGGTTAATGGTATATCTCTAACTCTGAAATACTTAGGGTTTATGTGTATGAAATATCTTTTGAGGAAAACAAGTATGGTTAACTGATTTTACTGAGGCACTTAAGATTTGATCTCAGTGTCTTCAAGTTATGAAGAATTAAACTTTATTGATAAAACATCTGGAAAGAATCAAGACTGGTTAGTTTAGTCTGTTGGGTCACTTAACACCCAGTAATACTTTTTAAGTAACATGACCAATAACTTAACAACTATATTATGTTCAATTTAAAGGCAACAGTCCTAATCATTATGGTTGAATTGTTAACCCTTAAGCCCAGGTTAGGGTACTGCTGGTATAACGTGCTGTGGGTAAATTGAGAAAAAATCAACCTTAAAAAAAGAAAAAAAAGCCAGGAATAGGCGGAAGTTCTGGAACGTCACCCAGGGCCTAAGGGTTAATGTTTATGTCTACAGTATGTCACAATGTCTTTTTTTTATGTTCTTTTCACAATGTCTTACATGAAGTTAATGTTTGTCACAATATCTTACATAATATTAACACTCTTGTAGTTTAATAATACAGTGACTCTGGTGTGACTGTTCTGGTCCTTTAAAGAGTTGTCATTGATGGATGAATACACAAATTATCATTATCAATACACACAAATGGAAATAGTTTTATCGTCCCCATTCAGACCATTAAGAATTGTAGAAAAATCCCATAAACATTAAAAATAATTTAAGAAAAATGAACTTATTTTTGAAAGTACATATGAAAATGGGGAAAATAATTTGGCTGTGAAAATCTGAAGCTACTTTCAAGAAGAGATCACAAGGCTTAATACCCTCTTTATATGAAGACCAAGAAACTCAAGTGTTCTATATGTGAAGATTATGAATTTTATATTAAGTTTCTGAATCAATAAAGTTAACTTTGAAGTCCCTGTCATGTCTAATATTGAGTACTGGATCTGACAATTTAACATAAACAACTTTAAAACTTCTAGTAAATTCCCCTAATCAAAAGGTCTTAGGATGGAGCTTATTAAATCTACACAAATACACCTGTACTATGTACTATAGCATCTCATTGCATTATCTTACAGTAAGAATTAATGCAGAAGTCATCCTTAAGGATGGTGCCATTGGTGTCAACATTGGTAGCACACCAAAGAGCCTTATGTCCTCTCTGGATGCAGGTGTAGTACTGTTCACCATCATACATGAAGGGGAACATACATAACTTGCCAGTCTTGGTCAGCGTTGTGTGTTGGTATCCTGTGGAAGAAACTAATGCTATTACCGACATATAATAACCTACAACCAAACATCTAGTCAACAGTCTTACTTTTACTATTATCCTCTTCGCCACTGATCGGCTCATTAGCCGCTTGGGCAATAGGTCATGTCTCTGTTACACACTGTTGGCAAGTACTAGGCATACACTGGAGGGACAGTCTTCTCCATTCCAATCCATCCATACAACACTCTCAACACATTTGTAATCAATTCTTACACAACTCTACTTACAAACTTAATATACCTTTACATAATTCTACACATTAACATATTCATACACCTCAGCCACATAAGTAAAACTTATTGCAACATTTCAGAGTTGTTTCTTCAAGCTACAGTAGGCCATCAATTTATGGTGGGGATACATTTTGAAAATCTTGTGTAAACAAATTAATACAAATAAAACTAAATTTCTTAGGAGATAAAAGTTGCATTTCTGGGTTTCAAGATGGGTTGACCTTGAAATCCCATCTCATAACTAAGGGTGAAATGTGTTGTTACTGCTCTTACTGTTTGGATATCTTTGAAAAACACCAAAACTCTTAACATATTGTTTGTGAAATTTTTAAGATCCTTATAAATGGGTCTTACAAATAGGTGTTGCCATTAAGAGTTGATGACAAATGAATTTTGACATTATGTCAACATTCTTATTTAAAAAATCCAAAACAACCTCACCCACAAAATGGAGCCCTTGAAGAATTTTCCAGTGTTCTATAAAACACAGAAGATAGCTCAGAATATGTTCGATAAAAGAGATAATGTGCTGCATGCAAGTCTGCATCCTGTATAAAAAAACAAAAAAACAAAAAATCCTGAATCCTATTCCAGAGACAGTAGGGTCGGGATATATCGCGAGATTGGGTCCAACGATGTTCGCTATATACTAAATCATGATATATAATTACATGTAATCAATTGGGAAAATAGGGTTAGGTTCTGGAGGCCAATAAAAGTGACTAAACTTGACTTAACGAGTTCATTTTCTTACTATCTAAAGCACCAATGAACACTAGACTCGGGAACAACAGGCTATTTCAATATCAATGAACACCAGACTTGGCAGCTGACGCACCATCCTGGAAACACCAGACGCCACACTGCCGCCCTCACTTGACAATCCCACATCTACGTACTGGGGAAAACGAACACCAAAAATATTAGTTACAGAATTAAATCTTTTCCATTAAGCTTTCCATTATCTTCACTTCACTTTTCACGTCACTACCAACCCATTTACACTCGTTTTAGAAATTGGAATCTGCACCAGACTCGGCAGCTGATGCGCCAACCCGAGAACAATAGATGACACACTGCCACCCTCACTTAACAATAAAAAACGAACAAACCTTAAAATATTAGTTACGGTATTAAATCATTTCCATTAAGCTTTCCATCATCCTCACTTCACTTTTCACGGCTCCAGTTATGGCTGGAGGGCATAATTAACCTTGAACTACTACCAGTCATTATGTTTTAGTAGTTTCCTGGGTTAGAACCTCACAAGGTTATCAGCAGTAAGAATACAAGTCTTCCAGTTTGGTTGGAAGTTATAAACCTTGCTACTACTTCCCAAGATCTTACCTTTCATAAACAAACAAAATAGCTTTAAAAGTCATAAATAATAGATAGTCTTTCAACCCTACACATTGTTGTTTTGTATTTAGTAAACATTTTCACATGGAAAATAAGCATAACTGTATACAGTACATGTATTGTCCCACACATGCACACAACCCGATACTTGTTCCAGTCTTTTCATTGGTGGCATTGATTGATTGCTTCCTATTGGTCCAAAAATAGATGCAAAGAGCTATGAAGGTCTTTTGCCTTACTTTGAAGTCACTACAGGACACCTGGATATACTGCTGACATGTGTCAAAGACAGTGAGTTTATAAAACTTAAAACTTCTACAGTAGATACTAGTTCTCATTAAATTATTATTTTGAAGGGGTAAATTCGTTTCATTATCTACATACAGTAAAAGTCCAAAAATCCGGATGCCAGAAATCCGGACCACCCGAGAATCTGGACTTTTCGAAAACTATTTTTTTTTTGGGGGCGGGCTTTTGTGTGTATATGCGCATGTGTGAGCGCCACAGCTGCACAGCGACAACAAGCGACCACGTGGTCGCCACTTTAAAATGAGCAATCAAACTGTGACAACATACCGTATATACTCATCTATAACCCTCCCTCATTAATCGGTCGACCCTGATTTTTTGACCAAGAAATCGTTAATTTATGATATTCCTCGTTTATAGTTCGACCCACGTTTTCGAGGGTAATGGAACAACAAAACCTTCAGTAAAAACACTCTACGTCCTATAAACTGAGGCTCGCCGTGCCTGAAACACGAGTGCCGAAGGCAAATTGTTTACCATTTATTATTACGACACTTTACACTGAAACGTGGGTAGTTTCAACAAAATATTGTGTATTTCCATTCAAGTATTGATTCAAGTCAATTAGGAGGGAATATTATTGTAATACAACAGTTTTTTAACTAAACCATTCGAAAAGCGATTACGGTAACATCTTTTGAACGAAAGAAAGCGAAAGTCATTGTTTTCGTCACGTTTTTATCCCACTTTCCACTGTAATACGTACGTAATTTCAGCAAAAATATTACATTTCCGTGAATGTATTATATCAAGCACAGTATGAATAGAATATCATTGTAATATAACAGAATTTTAACCGAAAACTATTAAAAAAACGAGTAACATCTCAAGAACATCGGAAGCTTAGGTGAAGTCTTTTGTTTTCGTCATGTATTTATCCTATTTTACATTGAAATACATCACGTTTCAGCAAAACTACTATTTATTTCCGAGAATATATTCATTCAGGCCCAGTTTAGGTAAAATATACGTGTGATGTAATAGTTTTTTAACTGAAAACGATTCGAAAAACACGTATCCTCTAGCCCTGTTCAAGGAGAGGACTGGGAGAAGCTGTTTGGTGCTGCAGACGATGACAAGGAAAATGATTTTGATGGATTTTAATGAAAATATTCAGAAATATGGTATCATAGTATTTATTCAAGTCAATTAGGATAGAATGTTATTGTAATACAACAGTTTTTAACTGAAAACCATTCGAAAAGCAATTACGGTAACATCTTTTGAACAAAAGAAAGCAAAAGTCACTGTTTTCGTCACGATTTTATCCCACTTTCCACTGTAATACGTATGTCATTTCAGCAAAAATATTACATTTCCGTGAATGCATTATATCAAGCACAGTATGAATAGAATACCATTGTAATATAACAATATTATGAGTCCTACTCTTTCCATTTTCACAGTACTGTACAAGCCCATAATAATGGCTCCTAAAGTAGATAAACTTCGTTGTGTGAAGAGAAAGAAGAACACGTTGAAATTGAGTGACAAACTTGAAATAATTAAGAAACTAGAACGTGGTGTGAGCAGTACTGTTCTAATGGAAACATACGACATTGGAAAGTCTACAATTTATGATATAAAAAAGGCAAAGAATAAAATTCTAGAATTCACAGCTTTTTCATTAAAACCGCTTGTTTTGATAAATGAAGCAGATGTAATGGGCCCCTGTCTCATCAACAGAACATATTATATAAATGGGTCAATACATCTGATATTATATTCAGATTCACCACCCATGTAACTTTCCACTGTCTATGAGTATGACATGAGTTGTACACGTGAGCGGGCAACTCTCCCAGGAGGGAGTGATCCATAGTCAGCATTTCTGTAAGCCCGCACAGCGAGGCCCTCACTCTTTAGTCGCTCACAACAATTTATATCGTAAGGACGTGACCAAACGTTTATAAAACATAAACGCCGTCCCTTTCTCATTCACTCCTATACAGTGGGACTTACGGTCGATCTACACTCAGGAAATATATATATACAACCCTTTTATAATAAAACAAGGAACTACCGTTTGGGTTTCGTTACTTAAACCCAAATAATAAATATATGTGAACGGCCTGGTTAATTGCACAAGCAGCCGATTCACATGCTATATTTGCTAATGAATAAACTATCAAAATGTACCTGTTCATCTCTTCTTTATTCCTCCTTAAATTTGAATTTTAAAAGTACTGCCTGAGAATCCGGAAAATCCGAAAATCCGGATCGACCCAATCCCCAAGCAGTCCGGATTTTTGGACTTCTACTGTAACATGTTTTTATAATTTGTAGTATCAAAACTTGCTTTATAGCAATATTATAAGATTCATTTTTTTTAGACAGAATTAAGTGTTCATTCTTTTTGCTAATCTGATATGGCAACAATGTATTCAATCAATCAATCAGAGAACCGTCCTCATATCTGAGGGTTGGCGACCAATCCTCGAAGCTTTAGTATCTCTCTGGGGACCCAGTTTTTCATTTCATCCATCCATCCCTGTCTCTGCCTTCCCCTGACCTTCATGGGTTAAAAAGTTAATGCTCTAAAGACAAAAGTAATGGTTGTTTCCAAATTGGAAATAAATCCTAGAATAAAAATTATGATAAACAACAGGGAATTTAAAAAAATGGAAAAATTTTTGTATTTGGGAAGTAACATTATCTGTGATGGTAGATGTATGAAAAAATATAACAAGAATAGGTAAAGGAAAACAGCATTTAATAATTAAATCTAAAAGACCTAATAAAAAGGGACATTGACTTTAAATGAGAAGGGTATCCTGTACTATATACAGTACTGTATATGGTCAGAACTGTCAGAAGCGTGGATTATTTCAGTAGACACCAGAAAGAGGTTAGAGAAGTTACATTAACAGGAAAACAAATGAAGTAATAAGGTTATGAAAAACTTGAAGATAAATACTGTACTTGATATATGCAGAAAAAATAAATGAGATAATGTACTTTGGTCATACTGTTTAATTAGGGAAGAGGGGGTAGTAACAGAAATGTTAATGTATTCAATACTGGACATTAAACCAAAAGAATTAATTAAATACTAGACATTACATGCACTTACCAAGATCAAAGAGCACAACTTCCTTGTTTAATGTATTTTGGGTGTTAACTTGTTTAATGGCACATTTAACATAAGACTCCTCACCAAAGGTTGAAGGCTTTGGCTCTTTATATCTGAAGGAAGACTTGCATTCATTTCCATGCACTGTTAGTATCACCTCCTCGGCTCCTATGAAAAGAAATGAGAATACTGTATTGCAAGATGAAGAACAATAAGAGTTTAATTGAAGATCTGGATGTAAAACCCAAACCCTTCAACCTAAATACACATTCATAACAAATAATTACACTTACACTGTACAGTAACTTATAACAAATATAGGATGACATCAGTCTATTATATTCTTAACTCACACACACCTAACCTTTTTAGTGATAAACCTAGCAAGCATTTGTGCGCATCAAGCTAACGTAAGTCAGAACTAGCTAATTGCAGATACAGTATACTGTACAACAATTCCTGCCTAATTTGTAAGGTAAAGGTGCGTCCACACAGATGTACATTTTGTCGCCAACATGTGATCAACAAGAGGAAACACCGATCTAGTGCACTCGGTCGCACCCTACCAGAGTCGGAACCCTGTGCCTCATTTCGTCTTGTCGCTCACATGTTGGAAACAAAATGTACGCACATGTTGGCGCATCTTAACATTCAAAGTCCCCATGAACTGTCAATATCACCAATTATAAATAACTTACAGGGTGCAGGTATAAGGGTTAATCTAGTTCGGTTAAGTTTGAGGATCAATATGCTTTGGGCTGAAGGGCATCTTAAATTTATACCATGGGGTGTTGGGTCGGAAATATTTTGACCGAAACACATCTCAGCTTTTAACACAGGATCCTAAAGGAAAATGGATCCAATGGAACATTTTTTTTTTAATGCTAAGCAAGACATTACTACTGTATACCCCTCCATAGGCAATAACATGGACTCTTTCTCTATAAAACCTTACCCCAGAGAGCACTGACACAGAAATCAGTGGTGTTCACCAGGCCTGAGGGAGTAACGGAGGTAGCACACCAGGGGCGGTCCTGCCCAATGGAGGTGCAGGAGTGGTATACATGGCCCTCATGGTAAAATGGGAAATAGCACCGTTCTCCACCCTCTGTTGCTATCACCTTCATCTTACCTGTGTATATAGAGAATATCAGGGTTGGCCAATTCAAACCAATGGTTTAAAGCAAATGGTTTAAACCATTTTTTTTAATCTGTCTTTTTGTTGGGTTTAATGAATATTTTGTAGGGTTAAATAAGTTTTTGTTGATTTTATCAAGTTTTGTTGGTTTTAATATTATCTTCCTTTTTTTAATAAGTTTTGTTGTTTTTTATTACTTACAGATAGTTTTAATGACTTATAGTAGATTTGGAAAGGCATGTAATAGGGTGAACAGAAAAGCACTGTGGGAGGCATTACAAGTGTAAGGGGTGGGAGGAAGGCTATTAAATGTAGTAAAAGCATGATATGAGAACAGCAGGACAACAGTAATAGTGAAATATTTTAAATAAACGTGGGTGTTAGACAGGGATGTATTATGTCCCCATGGTTCTTCAGTATAGACATGGATGTGAACTACAGGTTGACAATCACTTATCCGAAATCCTTGGGGCCAGAGAAAAAAAATATTGTTTTTGACAGGAGATCATGTGTAATGGCAAGGAACATACTATATAGTATATGTGTAAGAGCTGGGACTATCAAAATAGGTTCCTGTCAGCTTTGTATATCTAGCAACTGCACTCTTAATTATCCCAAAGCTCATGTAATTCTGGATGTGTTATGTGTCTTTGTGTTTATCCCTCCCCATGCTGTGCTACTGACCCACCCCTTGTGGAGGAACATGAGATAGTGCATGATCATCCACTGGGGCCTAGGCCAGCTGCACCCCTACCAAATTTTAGCTCTCTATCTTCTAAATTATGGAAATACATAAGGAATTTACACACTGTATATAGAAAAACATGATATATATTTTCTTGAATATAGTCTCCACGAGTGGTGGGTGAAAAATCGTTCCACCGATAATGCTAGAGAATGATGACATATGAAGGGTCATATAGCAACGTGTGATGGGCAGCCAAAGCATGGTGAAGGAGTACCGTAAGGAAATGGCATCAAATCCTTCATAAGATAACTTCATTACAAGCTAACAAATTAACCAACAGACATACAGCATGGGTGGCAACAAATACACATGAACATGTCTAAGCTAAGGGGTAATTATTATTTAAAAAAAAGGTTAGTTCAAGGCTGCTGGAAAGTCACTCTACAAAGAACATTAACCGCATGACACCATGATATTTATAAAAATGACCATCAATTACACAACATTTGTCAATAAGAAAAACTTTCAGGGGTGTCCTACCCATATCAGCAAAGCAGATAGACCATGTAACCAAGATGCCGTCAGGGGTGACTTCTGTGGCACACCAAGGCAGGTAATGGAAAGCAGTGGTGCAGGAGAAGTACCATCTGTTCTTATACTCAAAGGGGAACTTGCAGTCCATGTCTTTCTGTATTGTCTTATTATAGCCTAAGACATGATAACAGTGAAGTATTAGTCACCTTAAATACTGACATATGTTGTCAAGTTTTGCATAACTGTCAAGATGTTTCTTTGTTGTCAAATACGTACATCCTTCTATAAAAAAGTATAGTATAACTAAGATAATAATAATGAAATAAATACACCATATCTCACCACATTTTACTCAATTAACTTTTAGAGCATAGAAAATAATACTGATAAGAAAACTGCTGAAAATTAGAGAAACAGTTACGAACTGATACGAACGCCAGCTGCAAATTTTGCCAGTGAATCCCTCAGGGCAGCGGCATACATTGGGAGCAACACAACGGCCACCATTGAAGCAGGGTGGCCTGCACACAGGGTGGCAGGCAATGTGGAAAAGAGAGTGAAAGGCCTGAGGGAACTGCCACACTCCATTCTTGCAAGACAATATCAAAGACGTGTTTCTGGTGATAAGCTCATATCCTGCATCACACCTAATGGTGTACTGATTCATTTCTGGTGAACTGAAAATTAAGAAAGAAAGTCAAAGTGATAATCTATGCAAAACCAAATATATAATTATAAATATCAATATGTATGTACAGCCTTGAATACTGTGTCCTGGGTTCAATCCCCAGGTCAGATGTAAGAAGGGTGTTATAAATGACAGTGAACTAAAATTCAAATTTAATTTCATATTTGCCCTTAAGCTACAGATCAGAAACTATCTGTGTCAATGTGAAAACTCCGTTAAATATTGGTAATAAATTAAATACACATGTATCTTTTGTTTAACGATCGTTCAGGTTGCGATTTAAAATTTTTAACACCCTTTCTCATTTAACAATCATCAATTTTTTGTTTAACAATCTTTGACTCAGTGGGAAAATTTGGGGAGAAAGTCAGAAAAACTGGGATTCTGTGCTCCAAGTGTGCATCATTACACTACTGTAATGTGGCTTAGAAATAAAGAAAATACTGTGCTGTATGCTGTATACAGTAAACAGTACAGTACAGTAATTTATAGTTTTATAGTACAGTAGAAGTCCAAAAATCCGGACTGCTTGGGGATTGGGTCGGTCCGGATTTTCGGATTTTCCGGATTCTCAGGCAGTACTTTTAAAATTAAAATTTAAGGAGTAATAAAGGAGAGATGAACAGGTACATTTTGATAGTTTATTCATTAGCAAATAAAGCATGCTTCATTTATCAAAACGAGTAGTTTTAAAGAAAAATAAAGTCAACACAAGACAAAAATGTAAACAAACTGTCTAATACCATGACGAGTCTTGAAATTTCTAAGCCATCCATCACTAAATGCGCACTCTGATTCAATGTTCACTTGCTCCTTAAAAGACTTTGCTTTGGCAATAAGCATCGGCCCAGAAATTGCCATACCTTCTAATCGTTTTAACAAAAACCATTTGTGCAACACTTTATCAAGATTTTCTAACTTGAGCCAATGTAAACTTTTTCTTTTAGCAATTTTAATGTAGGGCTCAGAAGCTGTGAATTCTAGAATTTTATTTTTTGCCTTTTTTATATCATAAATTGTAGACTTTCTAATGTTGTATGTTTCCATTAGAACAGCATTGCTCACATTACATTCTAGTTTCTTAATTATTTCAAGTGTCACTCAATTTCAATGTGTTCTTCTTTCTCTTCACACAACGAAGTTTATCTACTTTAGGGGCCATTATTATGGGCTTGTACTTTGTACATGGAAAGAGTAGGACTCAAAATTACATACGTTGTCACAGTTTGATTGCTTGTTTTAAAGTGGCGATCGTGTGGTCGTTTGTTGTCGCTGTGCAGCTGTGGCATTCACGCATGCACACACACACAAAAGATTTATAGTGCCTCAAATTTTACATTTCAGTTCAAGCTAATTACAAAACTAACAAAATTAGCTACCTATAATTTACAATTACTTTTATTATTAGAATTATGTAAATTAATTTTTTAAAGCAACTCCATTCATTCACATAACCCACAAAAGCCCGCTAAATTTAAAAAGTTTGAGCTTTCGAAAAGTCCGGATTCTCGGGTGGTCCGGATTCCTGGCATCCGGATTTTTGGACTTTTACTGTATACAGTACAGTAATTCATAGTTTTATAGTATACAGTACAGTAATTTATAGCTTTATAGTATACAGTACAGTAATTCACAGTTTTATAGTATACAGTACAGTAATTCATAGTTTTATAGTATACAGTACAGTAATTCATAGTTTTATAGTACAGTATACAGTACAGTAATTTATAGTTTTATAGTAAATACATATCTTGTAGTCTACTGTAATTTGAAATCGGAGAGGGACACAGTGATAAGCAAATTATATAAACCATCCATTTACCCATACTAACATAATAATAAATATTCTATCATTACTAGAGTGAATGAAACAATTTTCCCAAAACACCAAATGATAACTCTTGGGCACCTGTGTCCCGCACACTGACGCCTTGGTCCCTGGTAATTTTGGCTCAAGGCGGACATATCTGAGGACAAAATAATGTTGTCCAACTTTCTTTTTTTTTTAATTACTGTATTTTAATTTTTGAATTATTTTTTGGCAAATAATTTTGTCCGTTTTTTTTTTATATACAGTATAGCCTGGTTTACGTGGATTTTTTATACGCGGTTGGTCATTTACGTGGCACCTGTCCAGACGCGCCAATTATTAGTTACGCAGTACATTCCTGAATTTACGCGGGAAGCGGCGCGGACAAGCTGCGTGCTAGGTCGCTCTTATGTCACCGCTGACGTCAGAGGACGTTTCGGACTGATTGGGCCACGCATCCCCTCCGCCGCGAGCTGTGATTGGTCTATTTAACTTTACTTGCCCAGTCAACCAAACATTACCGAGTTCTTCACCTGCCACCCACCACAGCCAGCCCAAGTCAGTGATAGTGAGGATATGGACTTATATGGACTTTGAGGGGTTTGACAAGGAGGCCCTCTGCTAGCCTCTGTGGTGGATAGTGATACAGGTGATACAAGTGACACAGTTGAGGGCCAATAATCTGCCCTTTGCCTCGGAACCAACCCCCCATCCCCGTGTGCCCAGCCATCTCTTCTACTAACGTAAGTGTTAAAAAACCTAATATTATTGATATTTCTCTTAAATATTGTGTGTGCATACCATCATAAAATTAAGATGTTATTTTTACTACAACGTACGTATTGTGTCGGAAAAAGGGTAGTCTGGCGGTCGGCCCAGTATCTATTTCAATTAATTCCATATGTTCTGTTATTTCGTTTACACGTTTCGCGTTATACACGGACCTCCATGGGTTTAATTGATCGCGTAAAATGAGACTATACTGTGTGTGTGTGTAAATATATATATGATAACTACAGTATTCAGTATAATATAAGTTTCCATTTCTGACACCCTTTGTGCAGTGCACGGTGGATACTGTATATGCTTCTAAAATGCATAAAATTTAGTTAAACATTTTCTAATGTGCATACCAAAAACCTGTTATGCTCATTTAATGTAACACTTCCTAAAGCAAAGACTGAACTCATTAGTTAAAAGTTGAAAGGTACAGTATTATTTACCTGAAGCTTCCTGAGGAGTGGATGAGATATCTGGGAAGTTCTGAGCAGCGCTCAACATCACACTGTTTACCTGTGTACTGTGGAGGACACTTGCACAAGTTGGGTCCATCGCATGTCCCACCATTAGTACATATTATATCACCACAGTATGGAACACAAGGATAAGGTTTCTGCTTGCTGAAGTCCCATTTTCCCTTCACACAGGTGAAGTTTAGTTCATGGTCTCCCGAGGAGAACCTGTAGCCCGTCTCACAGGTGATGGTCAAAGAGTGAACCCTGTCATGATACCTGTGTATCAGTGTGTGAACAAGCTAAACTTATTTAAACATCCTAACACACTGGAGGATCTAGACCAATGGTTCCCAAACTTTTTTACATGACACCCCCTTTGTTTTTACCCTCATGCCCCCCAACCCATTTTTAAAAATCAATTAATCACCTTTTAATAAGTTTTACACCTTTTACAGTACAGTACTTGTATTTATATCACTTTCACTATCACCTAATTTACAATTATTTTCTACACAAAGAAAAGGGAATGTCAGTGCAGTATACAGTATATATGTTTTTCACACAGCCTTATGCCCCCCAGTTTGGGAACAACTGATCTTGAAAACAACAAGTCATTAACTTGTTGAACAATATGGATGTGGAAACATCTTAGGAAACCATAGATGGGCACACTTAAATATACGATAGAACAATACATATCCATGGCCAAGCCTATTAGTTATGTGCAACTAGGAACCATTAAATATGAACTGAACAACACCTGCCAAAGTTAAGAAGAGGTCTCAGTTTTAAGATATCAATGATGAACAAGATAGAAATACATATTCTATGTTCAGAAACCAAACTAGGTCAGAGTGTAGAAGAATGGAGAGAGTTCCAGAGGTGAATTGCAACCAAGTCCCAGTCAAGTCACAAACCTTCCTTTAATTTTGCAAAACCAAAATTAAGGACATGTGTGGGTGTAGCAGATTTGAGATGATGGTGGGTATGGAGACTCAGACCAGACCAAAGCAAAGACATTACAGTATACTGTATATGAATTCTTTTCTTCAGTGTTTACCTGAGAGGATGCAGATAACTTACCTGCTTTTGAGGAAAAACAATTTGATGCTGCATTATTGCATATGGAGCTTTCTGAAGTGTGCCATAAATCTAAATTATCTAAGTTCAAAGTTCATAATAGTCCTGACCCTGAAAATGAGCATCCTACAGTGTTAAGGGAGTTTAGTAATGAGCTCTAAGCACCCCCTTAAAATGTGGTTCTGCACAATAATGAAAATTTACATAATGTGTGTCTTATATTCAAAATCAGCAACCGCCATTGCATAAATAACTACAGACCAGTGAGTTTGACGTGTCTAGAGAGTACAGTATGAAAACATTTTAAGTGATGCCGTGATGTACAATCTACAACAAAAAACCTTGTGAAGGAATGCAAGCACAGGTTTCTGCCCACTCTCCTGCTTGACACAACTGTTGGAGGTGTTGGATGTGATAAGAACTCCTGGAATATGGTAGTAATATTGACAATACAGTACAGTATATGACTTGGCTTTGACGAGACATTTGACAGCATACCTCACAAAGGGATGAAAATTAAACTGAAAGGTATGGAATTCGAAGGAATGATCTAGCATGGATTGGAGTCAATTTTTACAATTTCAAACAATGTGTGGTGATCATTGGCATAAAATCATCAGGTGTTCCAATAACAACCATGCCACAAGGCAGTGTGCTTGGAATGATGGTAACCATTTATTTCATAAATGATATGCCAGATGCTAATCATTCTTCCTTATACAGGTATATGTTTGCAGATGACTAAGCCATTCAGAGAAATTAAGACCCTAAAAGACTGTGAAGCATTATCGGAATATCTATTGGCTTCAGAAGTGGTCAAAGGAATGGCTGCTGGGATTCAATGTTGCAAAATACAAGAGGATGCACCTACGTTGTACAAACAGTAAGGAAGCATACCACATGTCCCAGTGTGACGAAGATACAGTACTTCATTAACTGAAAATGAATTAGAAAAGGATACAAGTACTTCTGCTGACAAGAAATGGTGTTATCGGATTTCTGTGAGGAGGAGAATCATGCTAATAAACTAGTAGGGTCTGTGCAGTGTTCCCTCACTTGGAGCACTGTAATTCAGCTCAATTTTCAAGGTACACCAAAGACTACCAATTGCTTGAGAATGTGAGAATGTGCAAAGGAAAGTCATCAAACTGGTGTTAGTACTCACACACCTCAAGTACCAAGAGATTTTAGAATGTCTTCAATGGCCAAGTTTATACTGTAGAAGGGCGAACAGTGATTTAATGTTCGTTTATAAGCACCTCAGTCTTACGTACCCACCTGGAGTACGTGGATGGCTGCCCCACTATCAGTGCAGAAAACTGTTAGAGCTAACTTCTTCAGAGTAAGAGTTGTGAACTCTTGCAATAACCTGCCAAAGAATGTTGTGACAGCACCAAGTGTTAACTCATTAAGACTAGGCTTGACCAACATGGCACAAATTCAGTTACGTTCAAGAGCCCATGCATGTACAGTACTTGCCAACAGTATATACCAGAGAATAGATCGACTGCCCAACCAGCCAGATTTAAAAAAAAAATTCTGAAAAGAGACCCCACATCTCCCAGACAGGGGGATACACCAGCACATTACAAGCTTCACTTCAAACGTTCCTAAATCTGTCACTATGATATGTGACAACTATAAAATCATTTTTGTGACAACACCACCACAATAACTTTGGTAACAACACACCAACATTACTTTCACTGACAACAGAACCCCAATAACTACTTTGAAAATCCATCCATAACACTGCAACAACATCTACAATATCATTTGATAATCTACAAACAATACAACTGCAATGGCCACTATTCACAAACTATCTACAGTATACAAACCCACAGACAAAACTTACTTATAACTACAAGCTAACTACCACAACCACTACTATCCTTCCCTCAATCTTCTACACTTACTCATTCTTGTAGATGGCACGGTTGATAGTAGGTGTAAGGGCTTTAACACAGGTGTCTCCATCACATGTTTGTCCCAATACGCCAGTAGGACATGCACATGTGTTAGGAGCAACACAAGTTCCTCCATGGAGACAATGGCTCTCACACAAAGGTATACACTGGCCAGGGGTAGTCATCCATATGCCATCCTTACACTTCTCCACATACGTGTTCTTATCAGTGCTAGTGTGGATGTATCCAGTGGGGCAGTCCTTCCACACTATTCCTGTGTACCCACTATGTCCAGTCTCTATGTTTGACCTGTAAGGGAAGATGCAAAGATCATTAACCCTTTCAGTAATGAGTTTCAAGTACTGTACAGTACTGTAATATCCTGCTTAGTGCTCAGAAGAAGAGAGTGCTAACTGAATCAATATATACTAAAAGGGTCCATTAGGGAAATGTGTTCCTTAAGTCATTACTCCTATTTACGGGTGATATATGAGTGCAGGTAAACACATTGTCACAGTATCTGAGTATACATCTAATTAAATGGACACATTTATATAATGTCTTGTAACAATGGCATCAACCACTGTAAGAAAGGCAGTGTATAGATAAGGGGCCGGATACTCAAAAACATTTATGGGACTGTATGTCGTTGTGTACCCCGTAACTGGACTTACAGTCTCAGATTGGCATACTCAAAACACAGATGGTATACTCAAAACAAATATTTGACATCGAACTCCGTGTTAAAGCGCGTAACTTACACCAGTGAAATATGGCAGGGAGGGAGGAGAGCTTAGTGCAGACGACGCGTTAACTAGCAGTTCACATGACTCCCGCCTCTTACTCGCACCCGTTGCCAGGTGTACAATCAAAATACGTATGGGAAAAATTTATATCTTGTAGTCTAATTTGAAAACGGTGACAGGCCCAGAAATGAACAAATTATATAAACCATCCATTTACCGACAATAACATAATAAGAAACATTGTATCAATACTAGAGTGAATGAAATATTCCCATAAACAACAATTGACAACTGTTTATGTTTCCCACCTGGTCAACCAATGGGCCTAAAATGTTCTTTGCTCTGTTTTAGAAATGCTTCTTAGGGAGACTTCCAGGAGGCTTCTTAGCCCAGAACTATATAATGCTCTTTTGTACTTTACACACTGTAGTAAAACATACCAAGTCGATGTCAGTTGTCAGTGGATAAAAGTCACAGGGGATAAATGCCATGGGGGGGGAGGTTGTCTTGGGGAAGTTACCCAGAGGATAGTTGACCTAATAAACTACCAAGTAAGCATTTGTTCAAAGCAACAAGACCAAGTCACAATGAAACACACCATGGTAACCATTATTTGTGTATTAACAAGGTTTCTCAGTTTCCTTGCACTTTACCACACAGTATGTACACACTCCCCCAAAAGTATTGGCCGCGTTTCTCATCGATACAATGTGTCATAATGGATGAATATTTCCGATCACTAATTGTGATTCCTGCATTATGTTAGTAGACCTGCCTTCCTAGTATCTGTGAGGTTGTTAGTTATTATTTCAGGCATTTGTTGTAATATGGTGAGTCACCGTGCTCCATCTTTAGTAGAATAATTATAAGTAGCAAAAATGTATCAACGGCAGTCAAATAGTGGGTGTTCTCTGCTGGAAACCTATGACCAACACTAGTACCCAAGACTCATTGGAAAACACAGCTTGCACCAACAGGCATTGTCTCGTAGCACAAATCATGAGATGATTTATAATTGTTACCCCATCAACTGAGGTAGAAATAATATTGAAATGCAGTAAATCATAATGTCATTGTAATTTGATATAGCATCATAATACACCTGTAATTACTATACGCACAGTACTGTATTTGCAAATGAATGCAATATTGGATCATAGTGTTTCCTATTTTGTTCCAAGCAATTCCAATGTAACCTCGGTTCATGAAAACATAATGTTATATTTGGCAACTCATCCATTGGGGCTGAAATAATATAGGTACAGTAATACCCCGCTTTACGTGGTTCTCGTTAAAGCGTTTCCACATTTACGCGGTACCCCGCCAGAACCGGAATTCCCACTTTACGCGGTGCATCTACTCATATACGCGGGAAGCGGCGCGGGCAGGGTGCGCACAAGGTCGCCCAGTCATCAAAACATTACCGAGTTCTTCACCCGCCACCCACCACAGCCGGCCCAAGTCAGTGATAGTGAGGATATGGACTTTGAGGGGTTTGACAAAGAGGCCCTGCAAGCCTCTGTGGTGGATAGTGATACAATTAATACAAGTAATACAGGTCAGGGCCAATAATCTGCCCTCTGCCTCGGAACCAACCCCCAATCCCCGTGTGCCCAGCCATCTTTTCTACTAACGTAAGTGTTAAAAACCTAATATTATTGATATTTCTCTTAATTATTAACTGTGTGTGCATACCATCATAAAATTAAGAAGTTATTTTTACTACAACGTAGGTATTGTGTCTGAAAAAGTGGAGTTTGGGGGTCGGCCCAGTCTCTATTTCAATTAATCCCATATGTTCTGTTGTTCCATTTACGCGTTTCCCGTTTTATGCGGGCCTCCGTGGGTTTAATTGACCGAGTAAATTACTGTATAAGGTGAATAAATCAGCGGGGTTACTCATGATGTCATTGGTTTTGCATATGGCATCACACAACTCATCCTATTTTATTACATTATGTAGAGAATAGGTGGTATACTGCAGATATCATGGTGATTATCAGGTGTAAGAAGAAAGAACAAAAGTTGCAACTCACAATCAGAAATACCAACCGAACAGAGACTGCTATGCACGTGTTATTGTGTTCATTTCCAAATATGCATGAGGCTCAAGGGGGCTGTCTTACAAGAAGTCGTCATATCCTACTGGCTAAAATTATAAGCTGATGCTTTGGTGACCTGAAATAAAAATCACCAAATGTGGAATCCCTATTTTAGAACCTATAAAAACAAGTAAATTTTTGTATCACTCAGCCAAAACTGGTAATGGGAAAGTCCTATACAGTGAACCCTCGCTTTACGCGGTTTCACTTTACGCGTTTCTAAATTTACGCGGTACCCTGCCAGAACCGGAATTCCCACTTTACGCGGTGCATCTACTCATATACGCGGGTGAAGTATAATTTTTTTATTTAGCTCATAAAATTCATACAAATTATCCGGCCAGAATATAATTTACATTGCTGGAATTCTTACAATTTGATGATCATTTTGAATATAAGCATCATAGATTTTGCATTAGACATACAAATTTTAGATCTAATGCAAGTATTTTGTTTACTCAGAGCAAATATGTTATCTTTTGTGCAAAATATATGAAGTGTATATTCAAAATATTCCTGGTCTTGCAAGGAATCCAGCAATGTCAATTATATTATCCTAACTTTAGTCTGAGGTATTATTTATTACTAAAAATGTAAATATACTGTTATAACCCAATCATTTCTCTGGTAGGGAGGGAAGGTGGGGGTGAGGGGTAGGGAGGGAGGGAGGGACCCAGGGAGCAGGTGGGAAGAGGGGGGGAGGTGGGGTATTTTGATTGACAGATAGTATTTCGGTAAGTATATTTTGTTTATTTATTGAAGATATTTGTTTTAGCTCATAAAATTCATACAAATTACCAGGCCAGAATATAATTTACATTGCTGGAATTCTTACAATTTGATGATCATTTTGAATATAAACATCATAGATTTTGCATTAGACATACAAATTTTAGATCTACTTTAAGTATTTTGTTTACTCTGAGTAAATATGATATCTTTTGTGCAAAATATATGACATTTATATTCAAAATATTCCTGGTCTTACAAGGAATCCAGCAATGTCAATTATATTATCCTAACTCTAGTTTGAGGTATTATTTATTACTATACCTTAAAATCTAGTGGTTTTCCCCCAAAAATTTTTCAGAGAGGGAAGAGCCAGGAGTGTGAAAAGAGGGGGAGGGAGTCGAGTCCATTATTTGAATGGACATTAACTTGGCGACTGTATTTCTCTATTTCTCTTAAGTTTTAATTGTGTGCATGTACCATCATAAAATTAAGATGTTATTTTTACTAGAACATAGGTATTGTGTCGGAAAAAGTGGAGTTTGGGGGTCAGCTGGTCTCTATTTCATTTAATCCCATATGTTATGTTGTTCACTTTAATCGTTTCTCGCTTTACGCGGGCCTCCGTGGGTTCAATTGACCGCGTAAAGTGAGGGTTCACTGTATATTGTTCATCAAGCTTATTTAGTAATGAAAATACCGGGTATTCAAACTGCGTACTGTATATGCAATGATTTCAATATATAAAGAGAGCTTATAAATGTGATTCATAGTTGCCTTTGATCCAAAAGAGATCAAACTTTCTTGACCTCTTTTTGGTATCTAACCTTGAGATCAACCAAGAACCACGAACTACTGTTTAGGAACCTCTCAATTTACATAATACGTAATTACGTTCTTCAAAATGGTTGTGTAAATAAAACATGCATAAATCAGATAATGTAAATGCGTGCGGTGGAGACTAGGGGGTTTCGTTATTAATAAGACAGTACCCAATGTTATACCAGTGAAAAACTACAGTATACACGTACCAGGAAATATAAAATACTCTGGGCCTTTACTTGTATCACAAGCATGCTGACAGGAATACTTTCATGAGTATAGTGTTCCATCCATGTGCTCAACATTTGTTCCATTCTCTCCATATTCAATCTTGGAAATACAAGGTTTTAGATAAACTAATTAATATTGCACTCTTGGTGCTCTCCTTGATCTTCTCTGCACTATCACGAATGGTCCGTAATATACTGTATTAACTAAGTTCAAGGGCATGCGTAATAACAGCTGTTCATTTACCTCTCTTACAAAGTTTGAGCACATTCATCCCAATCTCAAAGGTGATGACTTTATGCTTCTTAGCACCACTGGTTCAATGGTTCAAGGAGAACTTAAAGGATGCTATGGTGGCATGGTGCAAGAGGGCAAAACATGTGCAATACTATACAGTAATTCATCACAAAATACTATAGCACTCTGTGACTAGAGACTGTATCCACACACTGAAGAGTGCAAGGCAGGAAGCTGCATACCCACACCAATTGTATGTACCCTTCTTGTATGGCGCTGCCACCCCAATGATGTTGCTTGTCGATGGTCGCGTTATTCCAAACATAAGCAAACTTAAGTAAAAAAAAATGTGTAGATGTACCACACGAGGTAATTGTATATATTAATATTTATGTACTGTACATTGCTATCCAAATATCAAGACACTTTTTCGAAACTACTGTACAGTCTTACTCATACAACAAGTTTGCTGAATTTCTTATAAATATTACATACATACCCTTCTTAAATCTAAATTTATCTCTCTACTTAACGATACTGTAACTCACAAACTGATACCACTGAGGGTGACATCCTGGCACTTCTTACTCTCACAATGAGTGCCTGTGTAGCCAGGAACACACTGGCAGAAGGTTTTTCCTTCGTTACTTTTGACACAGGTTGCATTGTTCTGGCAGGCAGGCACACAAGTGTATGTGCAGTGAGTCTCATTAAAGTCCAGGTACCTCTCTGCCCATGGAACCTTCACCTTCCAGTCTCCATTTTCACACCTGAACTTCAGCTGAAAGGAAGAAGTATTGATATGTCAGTAACTCAGGTATTTGAAACTGATGACTATGGTGCAAAAGTAAAAGGAAGTCTATGGTATGTAAGTAATAGTGATATCTCCGTTTGGGAAGAACGAGAAGTAGAGTTAGACGTAGTGCCTCTCACAATGAAGAAATCATTACATGAACCAGGACAGTTAAGGGCTTTATATGGGAATAAGATTAGTAATTTGCCTAAAATAAACACATTGCATGTATATTGTGACGGTTCAGTTATGTCAAGTGGCAGGGCAGGGTGCGGGATCCTTATAAGACAGTACACAGAACAAGGAAATGACATCAAAATTGGACTTCGGTTGAGCAGTTTTATTTCATCAACACAAGCTGAGTTATATGCAATGTTAGTAGGATTGGAAAATGTTGTAAAGAGGTATAAAGATGCATATTTTTTTTGTTGATAGTAGGGCAGCTTTGGATTCTTTGAACAGTGGGAGTCCAGTCTTTGGACACATTATTGGTTCATGTAGAAAATTAGTAAATACAATAAGGAAAAATGGCCATAATGTTCAATTTGTATGGGTCCCTTCACATGTGGGGATTGGTCTTAATGAAGCAGTAGATATAATAGCAAAAAGAGCCACGGAAAAGGCCGAGATCGACATAATATGTACTAAAACCTTGAAGCAATTAAGGAGCAAATTACGGAAAATACAATCAATAGAAGATAATTTCAAAAGGAATGAAATATACGAGAAAAGTGAAACAATGAAACATTACCATCATGTTCTCATGAACACAAAATTTACATATGGGAAAGATACGAGTAAGTGGAAAGATTCAGTGTATATGAGGTTAAGATTAGGATATAAATATTATTGGGAACTTGGAGCTGAGAGAAGTGAACAGGATAAAGAATGTAGAGTTTGTAGAACATCCAGATCCCATACCCTGCCACATTATATACTGGAATGCCCATTGCTTAATGTATATAGAAATGCCCATATAAATAATGTCCCCATGCAAACAGAATGGATGTTTAAAAATAGGAAAATAGATGAAATATTAAAGAAATATAGAAATTTTGCATCTAGAATATAACTATGTACTGTATTATAACTAATTATATGAAATATTAGGAATTTATGTGAGTCTTGAGAGGGACATTCCTGGACTGGGGTGAGGATGACTTATGTCACTTCATCCCTTTGAGATGAATTAATGTTTTTTGTATCTCAATAAACGTATCAATCAATCATATCTCCGTTAGTCAGAACATTTGATGCAAAGCACTTCCGGGAATGAGAGATTTCTGGGTAACGAGACGACTCTCTCAAAGCTGGGAAAAAATCCCTCATTCCCGTAATTTTCCGGGTATCGGGAGAAATTTCACAGAATTTTCAAGAAAAATCATTCCGAAAGCCAGAATTTTCCAGAAAATTACGGCTTTGGGAAAAATTTTCTGAGAAAATTTAAGTGCCTGCTATTGGAGAGTTCCGGGTTTGAGGGATTCGGGCTAACGGGGATATTACTGAGGACTGGTCCCACCTTTAATGATCTCAAGGGGGATATTCCAGGTCAATTTTCACCTGCCGGGATTTGAACCTGGCCCCCCAAGGTTGGCAGTATGGCAGCAATCCACTGGACCAATCCACAGGTAAATATTGTTTACTTGATTTACCTATGTACATGACAGGTTCTCATATACAGGTAGTTCTGCTATAACGCGATAATTGTGTTCTTGTAAAATATCGTGTTATAGAAAATCGCGTAATAGAAATAACAGGGCTTATGGAGAAAATAGGGTTAGGTGCAGATTACTCCAAATCGAAAAAAAATTTCGTAGTTAGCCTAACAGTGTATGTATAAGGAGGAAATATTAACGTAATGACAATTACATATGCTTGGTTTATGGGTTCAGAGAAGTTGTATGATAAAATACTGTACTGTAATAAGGAAAGATTTACAAGAGGTAATGTTTATGAGTGATGTGCAGAATACAGTACTGTTAAATTTCTTAGTTCTGGAGTGTGTAATAATATACAGTAATATAAATGGCAGACAGACAAACAGACACTAAAAACACCTGTATGATGAGACTCACAGCTGCATCCAGCCAACCATTGCTCTTTGAAGAACTGGCAACGCCTTGCAGCCCTGCACCTCACAAGACCTGCCTGAGTAGAGTGGCGGACAGATACATGCAGTGGAATTGTTGTAAAGTGCACATCGGCCATGCTGACACGGTGGCATGCACTCTATTACGCACTCCATTACCTCATTGTGTGGTACATCCTCCATCCTCCACTCACCAGCAACACACTTTATGTCCACAAATGAAGTGTTGAAGGTGGTCTTGTAGTGCAGGAGGCAGAAAGCCACAACATGATATCCCTCCACTCTACCGAAAAAATGTATGTTAATCAATATGAAGGTGGTGTTACAATATAATGTATAATACAGGTATACTGATTCCATATACAGTAGGTAAACTGCATAAGTGACACACAATACATCTCATTCTCAATATAATATATCATATACTCTACTCTAGTGATTTTCTTTCAGTTACACATTACTTTGACATACAGGAGTACTTCGATTTACGTAACATCAATTTATGAAAATTCGCTTATCCAAAAATAAATAAATAAATTGTTCCAGCGCTTCGGTATACAAAAAATTTTTACGGTATTTTTTCTTAGCATCGGAAGATGCTGCACTGCTAACACAGGCATCTAAGAACATTCCATGCTGAACACGTGCAGTAAGCAGTGTACTGTAGTGCAGGATAGTGTGTGGCAATGTTTCTGTGCTTGTACAGTGGCCTTGCAATTGCTTTGTTCTGGGAACCCCGCACGGAATTACTGAATCTCGGAACTCAGGATATATGTTTCCATGTTAAAGGTACTTATTCATTCTGGCGCTCATGCCAT
The DNA here is from genome assembly GCF_018991925.1 of Homarus americanus. Lineage (NCBI taxonomy): Eukaryota > Metazoa > Arthropoda > Malacostraca > Decapoda > Nephropidae > Homarus > Homarus americanus. The sequence goes on along the minus strand of NW_024712526.1, from coordinate 3,596,635 downwards.
AGTCCCCCTTTTTTGTCTTTTCAGCCCCTAATTTCAACCAGAAAACAATGCTCTAATGTGACAGAAATACGGAAAATATTACATAATACAATAAAATAAGAAAAATTATGAGTGGAAACGAATTATATGTAGGGAAGTACAGTAGGTAGGTATGGCAAATAAGGGTGGAATGACTTGGCAAAGGTTCCCCCTCTGGGAGACTTCCGTCAATCTGACCCCATTAAAACGACTCCAGTACTGTATGTAATTTCACCATAATTCCCACATTATTTAAGTTCATTTGGTGCCAGATTATTACAACATTATTGTAAATAATAAATTATGTGTCATAGTAAGTTCCTGGTGATATGTTTACATAGACAAACAGCTGACCAGCCAACCAGTCAGCCAGCCAGGGAAGGTGCCGTTTGTGTAATATACAGTAGAATCTCTGTTATCCAGACTCCATGTAACCGGCACTAAAATTAAATAATAATTATAAAAATTCCTCCAAAATCAGCTAGAATCATAAGTTTGAATACCATGCACAAAAGAGATGAACTGTCATACTTATTGCTATGATAAACAATAAAATTGATATACAGTATAGAATAACATAAACTACAAAAGCACATGTTTTATGTACAAAAAATAACTCCTTCCACACTCAAACCATCCTCTAGGCAACAGGACACAGTTCAGGTAGTCACCCGGCTGAGTTACAGACTCGCTGCTTTATTAATGTTGTTATGATTCATACAGTACATACAGTATGATTAGAAAGTATTGTTCCCACAAAATATTGCTTAGAAATGTGTATTTTTACATTTGGAGGTAATTTTTTTCATAGGAATGTATCTCCCTTTATATAATGGTAGTGACTGGGAAAAATGGCTTCGATTTACAAAAGGTTTTCAGGAACGTATCCCTTCCGTAAATCAAAGCACTCCTGTACAGTGATCTCCCTCTCATTAAAAGACCTATATAAAAACAACAATGAAGACTTACTTAACAAACATCTCCGTGTTAGGGATGCGAGCTGGAGTGTCACTACAGGGAGGGCTATCACTATCTTCCTCATCTGCCACAAATCCCATAGCACACACATGGAGAAAGGTTACATAGTATTACTCTATAAAATACTGTATATACAGTACAACAAATTAGTTCTCAAACCTTCATTTGCTCCTCTGAATTCTTGAACAAATCCACCAAAGTACAAGTACAGTCTTCCCTCTCCAACTGCATGGATTAGGTTCCTGAAAAGCCCAGTGGTTGGCAAAATTGTGGTAGCAGAGAGCATTGTGATGGCACCAAGTGTGAGCTGACTCAAGACCAGACTTCACCAACATTGGCACAAATACAGATACATCCTGGTCCTGGACCCAGTACATGCCCAGTACTCGCTAACAGTGTGTAACAGAGACGTGACTGACTGCCCAAGCGGAAAACAGCCGATCAGTGGTGAAGAGAATAAAAGTAAAGTAAAATGAGATGGCTTGGTCCTATGGGAAATAAGGAGTTAGGTTATCAAACCCCCTGGGAGGCATGCCCCAAGTCCTAAAACACTGTATTCACTTTAAGGTAAAATACACTTATGTGATACTTCATAACATTAAATTTAGAATAGTATGTACAATAAATACCTCATAATTAAAAATAATAGGGGTTCTAACTCTTATGTATTATGACATTTTATGAAATATAAGGGACACCTTCACCCGGAGGAAACAAACAAAAAACAAAACAACAATTCTTTTCACTTATCTGCTCCAATCAAAATTTAAACATGTCTAAGTACAGTACAGTACCCTTTGAGATGCTTGGTCCTGGGTTATCAGATACAGTATATCGGCTCAACACTGGGCAATGATGGAAAAACAAGTGGAAAAAGCTTGTGCAGTAGACCGTAGATGTGCACTCCATGACTGACAAACTTGAATTGACCAACATACGTGACCCATATAATACTTGTTTACAGTGAGGCAGGACAGACAGTCACATGTGCATCATATATATTCGTAAATGTCTCTCATAATCTGAAATTTTACAAAATTTTACGAAAATACAGTGACCCCTCGTTTAACGAACGCCTCGGTTAACGAAATTTCGGTTAACGAACTGCCTTCCATAAGGATCTTCAATTCAGTTAACGAACAAAAATTCGGTTAACGAATTTCTTACGAACCGACCAACATATTTTCGCTTCCACTGACTGGGCAACCAGCTTTAGTATCAGTCCGCCAATACATTAATCGGTTCTAGGGCTTAAATTCCTTACTATTTTAGTAAATATCAAGAAGTTTATACTATTCAATAATAATAAAAGTTTAATATTCAATTTTTTAGTCATTTTAACAATTATTGAACAAAATTGAAGGTAAAGTGACTAGTTTAATGCGCGGCATCCAGCCTCTTAACACAGCAAACAGGCGTCAGTCTCTCTCTGTTTTCACTGGAGGTAACATCTTGCTTGAGACTCTCTTCAACTAAACGCTTTTTTTCTGTGTTTCCAAGCACATTATTGGTCATTTTGAAAATTATTTTACATATTGACAATATATAGTGCAGTGCAGTGTTATTTTAAAGAAAATATTCTTTATTTAAAGCTAATTTAACTTTGAAAAATACGTGTTGCCATTGTTTGAATCCAGCATGGGGCCTAAGAGATCAAGAAACGCAATTTCAATCCAAATAAAGCAGGAAATAATAAAAAAACACGAACAAGGTATTAAATCAAATGCGCTATGCAAAGAATATGGCATGTCGGCATCAACTGTGTCGACAATTCTTGCACAAAAAGACAAATTTAAGGAAGTGAACGTGAGAGACAAATCTACAAGAGTGTTTAAAAGTAGATCCCTAATGGTAGAAACTGAGAGGTTACTTATCATCTGGATTAGGGAAAAACAGATGAAAGGTGATTCAGTTTCTGGTGATTTCATTTGTGAAAGAGCCAGGGAGATTTATGAACATTTAAAGACAGATCAACCTGGTTCTTCAGGAACAGAATTTGAAGATTTTCGGGCTAGCAAAGGCTGGTTTGAAAAATTTAAGAAAAGAAGTGACATTTTAAGTGTTGTTAGGCATGGTGAAGCTGCTAGTGCTGATAAAGAAGGGGCAGCAAAGTTTTTAGTTGAATTTAAAAAACTGATGGAAGAAGAAAATTATCTTCCACAGCAAGTGTTCAATGTGGACGAAACTGGGCTGTTCTGGAAAAAGATGCCCAAAGAACATTCATCACCAAAGATGAAGCCTCTTTACCTGGGCATAAACCCATGAAAGACCGTCTCACTCTACTGCTTGGTGCCAATGCTTCAGGGGATTTCCGACTGAAGCCTATGCTTGTCTACCACTCTGAAAACCCCAGGGTGTTCAAGCAACAGAAAGTGGTAAGAACAAAGCTTGGAGTTTATTGGAAGTCCAACCGTAAGGCATGGGTGACAAGACAGTTCTTTAATGAATGGGCTGTTGATGTGTTTTGCCCCTCTGTCAAGAGCTACCTAACCACCAATAAACTTCCTTTAAAGGCTCTTCTCCTCATGGATAATGCTCCTGGTCTTGACCCTGACCTTGCCAGAAATTTGGAGTATCAATTTGACTTTGTGAAAGTGTTGTTTTGCCTCCAAACACTACATCACTCATACAGC
>NW_024712526.1:3573002-3592906 GCF_018991925.1 Homarus americanus | reverse complement strand
CTTAATGAATTGTGCAGCCCTTTGTCGGTAGTGAAATTTTAAACCTCAAAAATATTGCCTGATCGCGGTAAGTCAGGAGTAACCTAATTAACGTCATGTTTGAAGATCCTACCATCATCCGTTCATACGGACATTAACAAAATAAACCCCGACTCGCTACTCGACTCCGCGTCCAAACCCGGAATCTATCTTAAATGTACTACATTTAGTCAAGTCCTGTGAAGTGCGTTTTTAGGCGCCTGCTAAAAAATCACCATCAAAATGTACTGCGCGTGTGCGGTAATGTAATGCCTTCCCGGGGGCCAAAATCGGCATTGTATAGTTCCTCATTTTTATTCTGTTGCCACAATTGGCTGTCCTCAGGTTTTGGTATGAGAATATTTTTTTTGTCTGTTTTACTCAAATTTGACCTTCATTTCTGTGTAAATTAGCGGTTTTTGCAAAAAATAAAATTAAATAAATAAATAAAAAATATATAATATTTCATTTTCAACATAAACCGCTAAAAAAGCACAAAAAAATGTAGGTTAGATTTGAGTAAAATACCAAAAACTATTCTCATACGAAAGGAACCAACCTACCTAACCTAGCCTAACATCCTACAAGGAGGAGACAAATGACTGAGTATAGCCTCAGTCAAACATGGCGGGAACCTGCAGACGGCCATAGGACGAATATTAACCATAATAGATTATTTCTGTGTGTATATAAAAAAGGAGGTAATTTTTATGGCCAACATCATCCTGTCAGCCAACCACCTTAACTTGTTCCTGTAGGAAAGGGCATGGAGTATATTAAGAAAAGTAAAAAGTATATTAAGTATATTAAGAAAGCTTAAAATTCAAAACTTAAGGTATCTAGCTTTTGTGTTGACTGTTGACTAAATGGCGAAGACGACAGTTCCCTAATATTTGGAGAAAATGTAAACATGTAGAGATTGTTGAATTACTGGTTGTGTTCTTTTGACTTTTCTGTAAAACTTATCTTTTAATGGTAATACTTGACGAGAATGGTCCGGCCTTAGCAGCAACCTTACTAATTTAACCACAGAAAATAAAGTGACAAATCTTGACATGATATGGATTGTTTGTCTGGGGTATATATGAATTTCCTTAGGCAGAGATTCTGCATGATAGAATAATGTACTGGTTATTATTGATAACCCCGTAGGGCGTAGGATTATGGTGGGTGTGAATTCGTGCCATTAATGAGTGTAATTCGTCAGAACAATGAGTGTAGAAATATAGAGCAGGGCAATTGAAATGGTGTCCTTGTCAACGTGGAGCGCTGGAAGCTATCAAATAAGACCATTACACTAGGCAGCAAATTTTGAGGTGCTGATTTCAAATCTGCCAGTAAAAATTCTGTGGCACGTACATTTTATTTGTTATACAAAAAATTTAATCTTACACATACAAAAACTGAAAAATAAATTTTTTCATGTTATTCCTGTTACTTTTTTCGACGTCATCACACTAAAATTCAATAAAGAATGAAAACAATCACAAGAAGACACAAAAACTATGAAATTAGCCAGTGTATGGGCATTTATTATTTTATTTCGTCCTTTTCTGTGTTTTATTGTCCTACGATTGTAAAAACCAGCAATAGTCCCCCATCACGGCAGGATTCCATCTACCCTGGTACGGTACTTTCCTCCATACGTCTAATGTCCTGATGAAATCGCTCTTCCTGTTTATCACTAACCGCCCCCAGAGTTTAAGGAAAAAAGTCCAAGTGTGAGTGTCGGAGGTGGACTTTCAGGGACATCCTGCATCCTAAGTTTTTGTAGTTTTTTTAAGAGTTCCTCTCCAAGTTGGCAATAGTTTTCTTCCTTCTTGTTTCCAAGAAACCCCTTGACTACAGATGTGAATTATTTCCATGCAGCTAGCTCATTTTCATTCAGTTTATTTTCAAAGTCATCATCACGAAGCAACTTTCTTATCTGTGGGCCAACAAAGATACCCTCTTTGACTTTAGATCATTGAGCTGTGGGAATTTTTCCCTCAAGTACACGAACCCATCACCTTGTTTGTCCATAGCCTTCACAAAATTCTTCATTAGTCCCAGCTTGATGTGTAAAGGAGGTAGACGTACAGTGGCTAAAACAACTATCTGTGCAGGTGTGGGTCGATATGCTCCGAAATTTTACGTGTGACTAGTGACAGCTCTCATATACCAAAATTTATCGTCCATGGTTTCATATTGTTTCCCACAAAGTATGCACAGATAGTTATTTTTAGCTACTGTACATCGTTTGGGTCTACCAAGGGAGTAAATTTAACGTTGCTTTTTCCTGGAGCAAACTCTTCTCTCTTTGGCCACTCCTTTGTGTTGTAGTGTTTTTCCGTTGCTCTGCTGTCCTATAAACACAGAAAACAGCAAAATTTCTTGAACCCTCCATGAAGGCCGAGTAGAAGGGCTATAACCATCAAATTCCCGCAGATCTGCCATCTATATTCCTTGTATTTAATAGCGGTCAGAATTTTCTCCATACTATCACACATACGTTTCCTTCAAACCTACAGAATGCGCTACTGGAACTGAGGGCTTCTGGTTCCCATTATGCAACAATACTGCTTCTTTCAAACTAAACTTGGAGGAATCTATGAAAAGCCGCCATTCCTTTGGGTCATGTTTTTCTCCCAACTCTGACATCAGTACACACAGAGGGAATCCTGCATACTGTAAAATGAAGATAATGTAATATTTCTTTTCCTAAAAACAGAAATTCTTGCCTGTTTCGCTCGCAAGTTCCATTCCTGCAGTCTTGAAGCTAAAAGTTCCGCCTGCTGTTTTGACGGACGGAGATCACATAGAGAATCATTAAGTTCACTTTGTTTTATAAGATGTGGTTCATTGGAAGTCTGGTCATTGAAAGGAAGATCATGGGATGATTCTGGGATTTCTTCCCCAATTTCCTCATCCGAAGTTGAGAGCTCTTCCAAATTAGCCGGTGGTGTAGGTATAGGGGGGGGGGGCCTTCTCCGTGAGGAACGGGCCTTAATGCCGAAGATACAGTCTTGTTCAAGATTCTTCGAACACTGCTGGAGACAGCAAGCAACTCAAGGCCATTTGTTTACTATAGTACGTAGTAAAAATTATGAATAATGTAAAAGTGATCGGTGATTGGTTACTTAGTTTCTCTTTGCTTAATTTAATGGTTGGGCTTTGTTGTTTCGTATTATATTACACTACGAACTATAGTAAACAAACGGCCTTGAGTTGCCAACTATCTCCAGCAGTGTTCGAAGAATCTTGAACGAGACTGTACATTTGGACACTCAATTTGGTGAATTAACACAGCCTCGGCGTTGTATTCTCTCCATTCTCCTTTTCAGTATTGCTAACCTTGCATTTAATATATACCTACCATTTTTTATTGCCATATTTGAAATTAGCACCCCAAAATTAGTAAAGTGCAGCTTATTTGATCCATGTTACCGAATCCTTGTCAACTAGTGTAATTATATACTGTATGATTTGGTTGAGAATCGGTAATGTACAACTTTATATTGATTCATACAAGGAAATAAGAGTCAAAAAATAATTAAATACTCTACTGTATAGCGTTTTCTTCGCATATTTATATTCAAGTTATTTTGACTTGCCGAATTTACTCACGTGACTGTATCGCCAATCAGCGGAAGTCACGCTGTCACGTGATGCGCATTCGCTGTTCTTGCTCAAACTTTTGGTATTTGAGTTTGTCATTGTTAGTCGTAAGATGTTTTCTGCTGTCAGAGTGTTTCCAGTCAGAATGGCAAACCATTCAATGTATTAAAAAATGGCACTGCAATTGACATTCTAGAGTTAGGTCAGGAGGTCAGGTTAGATAAGGTTTTATGCATGTTTTTACCCCACAAATTCCTTCTACAAAACCCTGCCCACTTTGGGCAATCCAAATTGTAGGTAGTGGGGGGGGGGGGTCATATCTCAATAACGATTCATTTCACACACAAAAAAGTAAAATTACAAACTATCACAGTAAATTCTTTGTTTTATATGCCAGGGGTTCCAGTCCCCTGGCTACGAAGTTAGGTAAGGTTAAGTAAGTTTGTTTGGTGCGGTTTTCTAACAATGCTTTGGCCACTTGTGTTTCTTATCCACTATGACTTATCCATATGCGATGGGTGTGTCGTCAGTAATTACCAATCTATTATTATTATTATTATTATTATTATAATTATAAAACACTAACAATGTTGACCCTGATTGAAATATTGTAAATACTATTACCGAGGTTTGGTGGTTTTTCAGTATGCTGGCAATCCATCAGGCATGAGGGTACACAAGAATTGTTTCCCTCTACATCAAGAAGTAACGGTCTCCCTCTGCGTCACGTAAACTCAACTGGTTCACGAATACTAGGACAAATCAGGTAAAATATACGTGTTTTTAATAGAGATTTTACGGGACATTGAAGGTGAAGCGCTTGTGACATCTTGCCATAGGGATGGATCAGTTCCCCTGCATGATGGCGCGTCTCTTTATTTTCTAAACATTCAACTTGGTCAAGCTCTTGGGAACGGTTGGTCGCAAAACTGAGCCAGAGTAGAGTTGGTCGCATTATGTGTTTCTTCACTTTCATGTGGAACGCCAATACTTTAAAGAAACCGATCTTCGTATATCCAAGGGACTAGACTGCACTTTGCGTATATTAACAGCTCAGGAGGCGTGGGGCTTGTAACTCTGTCCACTGTATCTTGTTGACTAAAAAGAACGAGAGTAAATACAGATAGGGAGTTTGGAATGTAAGACGGAAGTAAGAGTACATGGATGGCAAACACAACATAAAGATAAAAGTCGATGTTTACTCTGGGTTCCTGCCACTGTTGAAACACCGGGAAAAATAATTTGCGCTACAGTATCTCACAGCACAAACCAGCCATAAGCAATGTACCATAATCTCACTGACAGGACTCATTATGGATTTTCCATTTTCGCCATTGTGTAATTTACATCAGTGTAGGGAAAGGACCATAACAAGACGAGGAATACGGTGCTATTAAATACAGACGACACTAACTAACGTAACGACCCTAAACTAATTTTTGTCTAGGTTAGACTTGGTTGGTTAGTATTAATGATATACTATTGTAAGTAGTTTAACGCCTAGCCTGGGCTACGTTCTGTTTTTTGTGAATTTTTTCTCGTTGTACATGTTGCCTTTCTAAGGGTTAGCATTGTGGATCATCTTGCAGTTTCGACAAGAATAATTATTGTTCCGTCCTCTTCATGGAACTGATACAGGAACTTTTTTTTTTCTTTACACTAAGTTGGGATGTTTCAGTAAAGTGTAACACGGAGCTGTGTAACACACACACACAGCGAGGTCACCCGGCGTTGTCGAATATAATTGGGTCTTAGACAAGGGTCGCAATGCCTCCTAACTTCCTAACAAGGCTGCTGATCGGATTGCCCCGGGCCGCCCTGAGCTCACTCCCTGTCGCGCTTATATTTACGCCGCCATAACAGGCGAGGCGGGCGGCCATCACCTACAGGTTGTCTGTTTGTCTGGCCGAGTCTTTGGTTCTCCAAGGTTCGTAAGGTGAATGTAAAACATAATTAGTGGTATGAGAATGTACATAACTAGTTGACTTAAAATAAAAATATAACTTCTAAAAATACCACGAATTAACATTATAGTGATTATCTACTGTAGCATGATTATGTTTACTTAACATTTGTTAAAAAAAATAGGTACGTAAGTTTTATTCAATCAGTTGCTAAGTGAGACTCGTATAGTTTAGGTGTCAGTGTATTTTTTTACTTTTCTTTTTTTTTTTTGCCTTTATTCAACCCGTTTATTCCTCCATCTACAGTTACAAGGCATTTTCTGGGTACGGACTTTGTGAATCTGGGCACGTTTTCTACAGGAAAGTGATTTTCAGTCACAATTTATTGTTAATCGTTTCAATAGTGTATTTTTTTTAGTCCGTTGAATTTAAATGTTTACGTCATTGAGGAGTGAGTGTAATGAAATAATAATAATGATAATAATTAACGGTTTATTGAAAAGGTCGGCAGCCCGAAGGCTGAAAATATTATACATTAGACAAAAATGACTTATTACATACAAAGACATGGGGTGGGTGGGTCGTTTAACAAAAGCTTTCATTACTAAAAGAAGAAGGAATAATGATTGAACATACAAATTATTATAGTTTACAGTTGATGGCCCGGGCGTGGGCTGTTCATGGAGCCACCAGGTGGTGTGGTGTTCACATGGTGTAGTAACTTGTCCTCGGGTGTTGATATGAAAGACCTCACGTGGTCATGGAGACATCGGGTGGTGTGGTGTTCACGTGGTGTGGTAACTCTTCCTCGGGTGTTGATATGAGGGACCTCACGTGGTCATGGAGACATCGGGTGGTGTGGTGTTCACGTGGTGTGGTAACTCGTCCTCGGGTGTTGATATGAGGGGCCTCACGTGGTCATGGAGACATCGGGCGGTGTGATGTTCACTTGGTGGTAACTCGTCTCGGGTGTTGATATGAGGGCCTCACGTGGTCATGGAGACATCGGGTGGTGTGGTGTTCACGTGGTGTGGTAACTCGTCCTCGGGTGTTGATATGAGACCTCACGTGGTCATGGAGACATCGGGTGGTGTGGTGTTCACGTGGTGTGGTAACTCGTCCGGGTGTTGATATGAGGGGATGGAGACATCGGGTCACTCGTGGTCACGTGGACATCGGGTGGTGTGATGTTCACGTGGTGTGGTAACTCGTCCTCGGGTGTTGATATGAGGGACCTCACGTGGTCATGGAGACATCGGGTGGTGTAGTGTTCACGTGGTGTGGTAACTCGTCCTCGGGTGTTGATATGAGGGACCTCACGTGGTCATGGAGACATCGGGTGGTGTAGTGTTCACGTGGTGTGGTAACTCGTCCTCGGGTTTGATATGAAGGACCTCACGTGGTCATGGAGACATCGGGTGGTGTAGTGCTCACGTGGTGTGGTAACTCGTCCTCGGGTTTGATATGAGGGCCTTGTGGTCATGGAGACATCGGGTGGTGTGGTGTTCACGTGGTGTGGTAACTCGTCCTCGGTGTTGATATGAAAGACCTCACGGCATGGAGACATCGGGTGGTGTGGTGTTCACGTGGTGTGGTAACTCGTCCTCGGGTGTTGATATGAGGGACCTCACGTGGTCATGGAGACATCGGGTGGTGTGGTGTTCACGTGGTGTGGTAACTCGTCCTCGGGTGTTGATATGAGGGGCCCCACGTGGCCATGGAGACATCGGGTGGTGTGTGTGTGTTTTAATTAACAGTTATCTACTGCATTTCTGGTGTGAATTATTATATTTAACACAGCTTAGTAAAGTTCAGACGCTATTTTGGTCGAAATATTTATAAACCAAATTGATGCGTTATACATCCCCAGTTATGACTTTTTATCGAAGCTACAGTATAAAGGCGGCGGGACACTGGGTTACTTTCCTCCCAACATGTTGGCCGTTTTGGATTTCGCCTGTTGCGAGAAATGGACAACAGTTTAGCGGTGAGCTTTGCTGGCCCGGTTATTGCTCAAATGAGCTTCATATTAGGTGTTGAATGTTCAAGTAAAAATTTAAATATATCGTTAAACAATAAAATTTTTAAATATAACACATAAAACGGTGACATGGTTATATTTATTTGTCACTTTAAAACTTTTTAAATATCATTAGTAAATCGTTATTCAGGGTCTTCTTTGACGCACCTCTATTGTCTTTTCGGCATTACTTTACTTTAGGACATAGCGCGCCCGAAAGTCATAAACTACTGAAACATTTAGATCTCACTATTCTGAGCATTTTGAACTTCATATATACATGGCGGAAATGGATAAGGTAAATTTGAATAAGTGCACTCAACTCTGTTAGAAAGTCAAAAATATATTTTTCTAGTGTATTTATGTGTGTTTAGATCGGTTATGACTTTCATTTCCGTCGGGAATTGGCCGGTTTTTTTAGATTTTTTTTGGTAGGGCGTTTTCCGAAAAAAAAAAATGACTAAACGAATACAAAATAAAAAAAAAAATACTAGAAAAACATAAACCTGACCTGACCTAACCTAACTGGTTCTCGTTCGTCTTGGGAGTTACCACAATGCCATATAAGTTGTTCTTGACGACATTTACATTCGTTCTGCACTTATGACACTTTACTGAGGTCAGAACACCATGAGATCGAAAAAATGCTTTAGTTTCTTATCGAATTTGATTGGGCCAAAAAATACCGCGAATTAAACCACAAATAATTTTAATTGGTTGCAAAAAAAAAAGATTTTGATTGGCTGCTCGACGTGTACAGGAACGCATGCGCGTGATGATTTACAGGTATGAAGGAGACACACAGTGTAGGAGGTGAGGTAGGCGATAATGGCGGAAGATTAATGGTAGAAAATAGAGAAAATTTTGGATACGATATCTCCTTTATTATACATTTGCTACGATAATGTAATAGAAGAAAATTATTCGAATATGATAATAGATTAGGGGTAGGAATGTGGGGTGCAGAAATACAATAATACCATGGATAATGGCGACACAATTGGATATAATTGATTTTACTTAGTTTTCAGTCTTTGTGAGATGTTATCCGCGCATCAGGCTTGTGCAATATTGACCGACGTCATCCAGTCGTGACCAATGATATATCGATGTCATTAAGCGATTTTTTTCGACCAATCACATTTGATTTTTTTTTCAAAGGAAGCATCCTGGGTAATTTCATTGACCAGTCTCATAATGGTCGTGGTGGAGGTTGGTTGTCATTTGTGCTCCTACGACTATTTTAAGTTTATTGCCGACTTTTACGAGAAAGACGATCATTCTGTCCAATTCTTATGTATCCCTGGTCCTTCCACTTCTATCTAAGGTATTGTACTTTCGGACATGGCGCGCCCCAAAGTTTTTAGCTACTGAAACATTTAGGTTAGTTTAAGCTAGGCCTATCGGGGATCCGGGGGCGGAGCCCCCGGCTAGGGGTTAGGTTAGGTTAAGTTAGGTTTGGTTAGGTTAGGTTAGGTTAGGTTAGGTTTGGTTGGGTTAGGTTTTGTTAGGTTAGATGACTCGTTTTCGTTTTCTCCCCCACCCAAAAACCCCGATTTCCCAGGCTCTCCCTCATTATTGTTTTATTTTTTTTTTTTTAGGGGGGGGGGGCGAGCAATTTCCGCCAAAAATGAAGGCTAGACTCGTTTAAAACACACCAAAATACAATGGAAAAACATGTTGGTCAACCCCTAGGGACTCATGTCCTAAAGTAAAACTTTATCGCCTTTTCTTTAGCTTTTACAGATGCCTCACTTGCTTCAGCGATTGAAGAACTATAGCACATTCCTCCAAGGCCTCAACTATAGTAACGGGATCCATGGCGAACCTCGTCTAGACGCTTTGTTGTTTTCGTTGTGTTGGGCAGACACGACAACAAAACATCCTTGTGTGACGAACACGTCTCTTTGTTTTGCTGGCCTGACTGTGTTTGCCAAACATGTTGGGAGGAAAAGCGGCTATAATAGTGTGTCGCCGCCTTAGATCTGAGAAGCCACCATCGTCTCCTAGATTTATTGCAGAGATTCTTTACGAGTACTGTCATCTCGGGTCCTCTTGTTTATTGTGGTAACCGTTAGGAGGAATAAATCCCCTTTTTAGTGGATTAATTCCTTTGGTGTTATAACTACTTCTGTTTGCATTGTCAATATTGTACAGAAAAGATCGGATATTTATCTCAAATTCTAGTCTTGCATTTTGTTGATACTTTCTGTTACATTGATTGTCGAATCAAAAGTTTTTAACATACATAATGGTTGCCCCTCGTGTAACGAGGATGGCCGGCCCAAGGGCCACCTAGGCATGAATTTGTTTAAGGTGTAGAAGCTGTCGCCAACACAACAACCATACCCTAAGTTAACGAGCTGCATGATTCAGTGTCAAGGAATAGACCGAGAAGACCGGACAACTCGCCAACTGCACTGGCTAATCATTACCCCCGGAACACGATCCGCTATATAGATTAACTTCTAGGTCCCCAATTACTACTGGGTAGACAGAGGCAAATGGCGTAAAGAAACTTGTCCTTAGTTTCACCCTGCCCAGGGATCGAACCCGGGTCCGCTCGCTTGCAATGCGAGCATGCTGACCATTACACCACAGGCCGTCACCTTTTATCACTATCCACATCACCACCACCATGTCATCACTATCATCATTAACAACATTATCATCACCATCATCAATGTCATTACTATCATCATTAACAATATTATCATCACTAACAACAAATATGGTACACACAAACACGAGGAAGACCTTAATTGACACACGCACTTGGGTGTCATTGGTTTCCATTGATTCTGAGATCTGGTAGATTATTATAGCAAATGAGGTGTTTGGTCAGCAGGAGAGTGACAGGGAGAGACTACTGAGTGTGTGCGTGCACGTATGTGTGTGTGTGTGTGTGTGCGTGCGTGCGCACAGGGTGGTGTAATGGATCTAGTGTGGTAGCATTATGTCAGTGTTAAGGTGCAAGCACTGCTTGCTTCCTCTCCTTTCAGCTACCGCCACTGGCTAGCCCTCGTGGCGAACAGGGAGACAACTTGCATAAGTCTTCCCCTGCAGTGCACAGCCCCTTCACCATCAAGATTCCTGCTGTGCCTCCTTGTGGCAACACACGGTAACTGGGTGCCTTGTGAGCCCAGGCGAGACGAGCAGGGGATCTCAGAGTAGCAGTGGGCCTCAGAGGGACGGCGCATAGGCCCACTGTCATGTGGACATGTCTTGGTGCCTATCAGCCACTGCCCTACTGCCTTGAGGATTAACCTTGGTAGGTATAAGGGTACGGGAGTAAACCCCAAATGAAAAATCTGCTTTGGACCCCTGCATCAGGCAGACATGCTTACAGAGCTCCAACAAGATACCAACGGCGGTATAGGCGGGAGAGGTGACCACCATGGGAACCCAGCAACTACATCGGCGGACGAAGGCAATGCATGATGGACAGGCTACTATCGGCAGTCCATTGCAACTCTCCCTCTTCCCCAGTCATTGCAACACTTGCACCACTGGATTAGGAAAAGGGAGAACCAAGGTGTGTGATTGCAGCCTGTGCTCCTGCCTCACCACATAAATCAACTCACGCGCAACCATCATCCAGCTCATCATACTCCTCCTCATCATCAAAACCCTTATACCCACCAAAAGTCCTATGGCGATAGCTGAGTGGTGACATCACTCCACACCGTAACGCTTGGAGGAGCACCACACGAGAAGGTGTCAGTGCTTTCGTGTTAGCCCGACTGCAAACCGAGTCAGACAAGCACCAATGGTGGAAAGACGCTGCAGTCGCCCCTCCCGCAGTAGATGTAGCCCTACACGTGCAACATCTGTGGACGACCCTGTCAGTCCTTAATAACTCATATCATTTTATCATAACTGGATGATCGTTATACAGTACTCGATTCCGAGTGACAGCAAAATAGTATTAGTAGTGTGTGTGTGTGTGTCAGTATGTGTGCATATACGAGTATGCCTGTGTGTGTGTGTGTGTGTGTGTGTGTGTGTGTGTGTGTGTGTGTGTGTGTGTGTGTGTGTGTGTGTGTGTGTTTAAGATAATTGGCTACAGTTGGCAGGTGAGCCAGGAGAGGGACCCGACTAGCATCTTCTTTTTTCTTTCCGCATTCCACTTCCCTTTTGTCTCTTTCTCCTCCTTTGGTGTTTCTTCTATTCTTATTGTTCTCTAATTTCCCCTGTTTATTCTTCTTCTTCTTTTTCTGTTCCTCACTCTTCATCTTCCTGTTCTGTTCTTCCTCCCTCTTCGTCTTCCTCTTCTGCTCCTCTTCCTTCTTCGTCTTCCTCTTCTGCTCCTCTTCCTTCTTCGTCTTCCTCTTCTTTTCCTCTTTCTTTTTCATCTTCCTCTTGTTTCTCTTCATTTTTTGTCTTCCTGTTCTGTTCCCCTTCTTACTTCGTCTTTCTTTTCTGTTGTTCTTCCTTCTTCCTCCTCTGTTCCTCTTCTTCTCCTTCCACTTCTGTTCCTTTTCTTTCTTCATCTTCCTCTTGTTCCTCTTCATTTTTTGTCTTTCTCTTCTGTTCCTCTTCTTTCTTCATCTTCCTTCTTGTTCTTCCTCCTTCCTTTTCTCTTTCTCTTCCTTCTTCTTCATGATCAACTTTACCCTCTTATTCACATTTTTGTTTCTTCGTAATTTTTCTTTTCCTTCGTGATCTTCCCATTCATCACAGAATCCCCCTATTACAGACTTACCCCCATTACAGACTTACCCCGTAACAGACTTACTCCATTACAGACTTACCTCATTACAGAGACTGCACTTCTGTAAATAGACTTACTCCCTCATTATGACTTAACGCAACAGACTTACCCCCTGTTACAGACTTACACCATTACAGACTCCTACTCCCTGTTACAGACTTGGCCCCCCTGTTACAGACTTTACTCTCTGTTACAGACTTACTCCCCACAGACTTACTCCCAACAGATCAAATTTCATTACAGACTTATTCTCAGAATAGACTTACTCCCAGTTGCAGACTTACACCATAAGCAGACTTAATTCCCATTACAGACTTACTCCCTGTTACAGATTACCCCTGTTATATGACTTTTCTCTGTCACACGCTTTACCCGTCCCAAGCGTATCCCCGTTATAAGCTTAATCATCATAGTTTACTCCCCATCACAGTTTAACCCCATCACAAGCTTACCCCCGTCATAAGCATACCCCCATCACAAGCTTATCCTCGTCATAAGCTTACCCCTATCACAAGCTTACCCCCGTCACAAGCTTGCATTCCCATCACAAGCTTACCCCATCACATACTTACCCCATCATAAGCTTACCCAAGTCATAAACGTACCCCTGTCACAAGCTTACCTTTGTCACAAGCAGACACCCGTCACAAGCGTACCCCCGTCATAAGCTTACCCATGTCTTAATCTTACCCCGTCATAAGCTTACCAGTCATAAGCTTACCCTTGTCACAAGCTTACGCCCTTCATAACCTTATCCCCCGTCATAAGCTTAACCACCGGACACAAACTTACTTCCATTATAAACTTACCTCCATAATAAGCTTACCCCCGTCATAAGTTTTACCCTTTTCATACGCTTACTCCCCTTCATAAGTTTCATCTCCTGGCACAAGCTTGTTCCTGTCACAAGCTTATCCCATCACAAATTTATCCCCGTCACAAGCTTACCCTGTCACAAGGTTATCTCTGGCACAAACTTATCTCCGTCACAAGTTTACTCCGTCACAAGCTTACCGTCACAAGGTTACCCCCACAAGCTTACCCCCGTCACAAGCTTACTCCTGTCACAGTTTACCCTCCATAAGCTACTCCCCGTCATAAGCTTGCCCCCGTCACAAGCTTACCCCGTCACAAGCTTACCCCGTCAAGTTTATCCAAGTCACAAGCTTACCCTGTCACAAGTTGCACTCTGTCACAGTTTGCCCCCTGTCATAAGCTGTACACCAGTCATAAGCTTATTCCCCTGTCATAAGCTTTACCCCGTCACAGCTTACTCCTGTCACAAGCTTACTCCTGTCACAAGCTTGTTCTGTCATGTTTACCTGTCACAAGCTTACTCCGTCACAAACTCACCCTGCTCACAGGCTTCATTCTTATCACAAGCTTTACTCGTCATAAGCTTACCGTCAAGTTTACCTCGTCACAAGCTCACCTCGTCACAAGCTTACCCTGTCACAACTTACTCCTGTCACAAGCTTACTCCCCTGTCATAAGCTCACCTCGTCACAAGCTTACCCTGTCACAACTTACCCTGTCACAAGCTTACCCCGTCATGTTTTCTGCTCGTCACAACTCATCTCTGTCACATGCTTACTCCCCGTCATAAGCTTACCTCAATAAGCTTACCTCCATCCTAAGCTTACCCTGTCACAAGCTTACTCCCGTCACAGGTTCCTCCAATTATATTTTCTTAAATCCTGCGTCAACTCCCTGAAGACCGTCCTTAATCCTCGTCGTTTGATGAATTAGAAGTTCAAGGACGTTTCAGCTCTCTCTCTCTCTTCATCTCCAGCACCTTAATTTTTCTTCTTCCCACAAATACTCCCACTCAGCACCCCTATTCCGTGAAGAGAGAGCGAGAAAGAGAGAGAGAGAGTGTGTGTGTGTGTGTGTGTGTGTGTGATTTAATTAACTTCGTAATGATCAACCACAGTGAACTTGCCTTGATGGAAGCGATACACCACACTCAGAAATGATGATGATGATGATGATGATGATGATGGTGATGATGAAGATGATGGTGGTGGTGATGATGATAGTGATAATGAAGATGATGGTGGTGGTGATGATGATAGTGATGATGAAGATGATGGTGGTGGTGATGATGATAGTGATGATGAAGATGATGGTGTGTGATGACGATAGTGATAATGAAGACGATTGATTTTTGTGATGATGGAAAGGATGATGGTGGTGGTGATGATGATAGTGATGATGAAGATTATTGCGGGTGGTGATGATGATAGTGATGATGAAGATGATGGTGGTGGTGATGATGAAGATGATGGTGGTGGTATTATTTATTAGTGATGATGAAGATGATGGTGGTGGTGATGATGATGGTGATGATGAAGATGATGCAGGTGGTGATGATGATAGTGATGATGAAGATGATGGTGGTGATGATATTGATGGTAGTGATGATGTTGATGATGGTGGTGGTGATGATGATAGTGATGATGAAGATGATGGTGGTGGTGATGATGATAGTGGATGATGAAGATGATGGTGGTGATGATGATTTGTGATGATGAAGATGATGGTGGTGGTGATGATGATAGTGATGATGAAGATGATGGTGGTGGTGATGATGATAGTGAAAAGATGAAGATGATGGTGGTGATGATAGTGATGATGAAGATGATGGTGGTGGTGATGATGATAGTGATAATGAAGATGATGGTGGTGGTGATGATAGTGATAATGAAGATGATGGTGGTGTGATGATGATAGTGATAATGAAGATGATGGTGGTGGTGATGATGAAGATGATGGTGGTGGTGGATGATGATATAGATGATGAAGATGATGGTGGTGGTGATGATGATGGTGATGATGAAGATGATGGTGGCGGTGATGATGATAGGATGATGAAGATGATGGTGGTGATGATATTGATGGTAGTGATGATGATGATGGTGATGATGAAGATGATGGTGGTGGTGATGATGATAGTGATGATGAAGATGATGGTGGTGGTGATGATGATAGTGATGATGAAGATGATGGTGGTGGTGATGATGATAGTGATAGTGATGATGAAGATGATGATGGTGGTGATGATGATAGTGATGATGAAGATGATGGTGGTGGTGATGATAGTGATGATGATGGTGGTGGTGATATTGATGGTAGTAATGATGGTGGTGGTGATATTGGTGGTGGTAGTGATGATGTTGATGGTGGTGGTGATGGTGACGGTGGTAATGATGGTGGTGATGAGTATAGTTAGTGGTCATCATCATGACCAGCATCATTAAGATCAATTTTGCCATCATCATCATTTTGTATTTGTTTGTATGAATTAATTACGGACACATACACCTACACACACACACACACACACACACACACACACACACACACACACACACACACACACACACACACACACACACACACACACACAACACACACACACACACACACACACACACATATACACACACACACAAACACACACAAACACACACACACAAACAAACACACACACACACACACACACACACACACACACACACACACACACACACACACACACACACACACACACACACACACACACACACACACACACACACACATACATACACAAACACATAACATACACACACAAACACACACACACACACACACAATACACACGCACACACACACAACACACATATACACATACACATACATACACAAACACATCACACACACACACACACACACACACACACACACACACACACACACACACACACACACACGCACACACCCACAAATACACATATATACACATACATACACAAACACATGACACACACAAACACGCACACACACAAATACACACGCACACACACACACACACAAATACACATATACACATATACACATACACACACAAACACACACACACACACGCGCACACACACACACACACAGACACATACACAAACACATAACACACACACACACACACACACACACACACACACACACATATACTGTACACACACACACACACAACATTATCCCCCAGGGCCGCCTTGAAGGTGATGACCCAAAACACTGGACGGTGTCAGACCCTCAGAGGGCTTGATGGACTCCTCCAACCAGTCAGGTAGCCTATTCTAACCAATCAGACGTCCTGGAATGCTTATTCTAACCAATCAGACGGTCTGGAAGCTTTTTCTAACCAATCAGACGGTCTGGAAGTTTATTCTAACCAATCAGACGGTCTGGAAGCTTATTCTAACCAGTTAGACGGTCTGGAAGCATATTTAACCAGTCAAACGGTCTGGAAGTTAATTCTAACCAGTCAGACGGTCTGGATGCTTATTCTAACCAATCATACGGTCTGGAAACTTATTCTAACCAATCAGGCGGTCTGGAAGCTTATTCTAACCAGTCAGACGGCCTGGAAGCTTATTCTAACCAGTTAGACGGTCTGGAAGCTTATTCCAACCATTCAAATGGTGTGAATGTTTACTCTTAACAATCAGACGCACTGAAGGACTCTTTCAACTAATTAAATGATCTGATGGACTATTTTAACCAATCAGATGGAATGTTTTATTGAATTATTGTGTTTGCAGGATTTCACTAGCCAATCAGAAGGCTTTGTGGATCTTTCTGCCATTTATGGACTCTGGAGGATTCTACTCCTCGGAGCACCAACCATTTGAGAGGGTCTGGAGGACTATCCGTTTTAATGAGGCAGCCAATCAGAGGCTCTGGCACGGTCCTCTCGCCAAAAATTGGCTGTCAATCTGAGGCTCTGTTGAGTTCTCGATATATAGATGAAAGAGAAGCAGCCAATCAGAGGCTCCGGCGTGGTTTTCCCCACCATAAAGAGGTAGCCAATCAGAGGCTCCAGCATGGTCTTCCCGCCATAAAGAGGCAGCCAGTCAGAAGCTCTGGTCGACCCTTACCAGCGCGCCGCCGAGTATCATCCCATAATGCACCTCCGCTAAACTCAATTACCGACCAATCACATGTCACCAAAATCAATTACCCGCCAATCAGACGCTTTCAATACGTCATTACCCACCAATCAAATCCCTCCTTCATCTCATTACCAGCCAATCAGCGTTTTCATATCCTGTGCGCGAGTCGGGGACCAAATTGTCATTCTCCACTCGTTCCTGGAGGCCAGAGAGCCAGGTTGGGAGACACTCACTTACCACACTTTTCATTCTGTGTGAGTCTTACTTGTGGGAATATACTTTATTTTTTCCATATAACTCTTTACATTCAAGGGCACTTTCGCCACGACTAAATTTGATATAAGACAATATTCTAGTGAGAGATATTGACGGCGTAGTAAACAAGAATCATTGGAAATGGAATGAAAAGAGACAAAAAGAAAACATATCACCAGTGGATGAACCATTTCGGGAGGAGAACGAACTAATATGGCCGATTCTGCAAAGCTCTGGCCACACCTACTTACGTTCTGGGCTTGGATCTAATTTGACCGTAGTCGGGTCAATTAGGGCGACTATTCTATTAATTATGTCATGAAGATTAGCTCCTATGGCTCTCTCAACCCGTCCCCCGCCCCATTATCACTTCCAGCCAAGCTATACACACACGGGCGGGAGTTGCTAGATGGTGTTGAGGTGGGTTGTTGGTATTGTGACGCTCAACTTAAGATGACAAGGGATCCTTAAGATAAAAAAATCTCTCAGCTCCTCCTTAATTAGGGAAAGCCTTTGGGTGTTTGAGTTTTTATAGAGTTTTTTTTTTGTTTTTTTATTATTGACGTTTTTCTTTTACCGGTGGGGCTAAATAAGTGGGTTGTTGTAGTAGATGTCCTTAATTAAGGTGATATGGAATGTAATTGTTTTCTCTACTTTATTATTATTATTATTGTAGGTCTTAATTTTTTTTGATTAGTTACTGTGTATATAATTTAAAGAGGAAATTCTCGGCTCTTTAATTGCCGAAGGGACTTGATTCTTGATTGTTTGCTTTATATTTGACGTCACACAACTTACGGTGACGATACGGCTGATATTATCAATAATTGGCGGTTTTGTACGTGACGTCATAGAGCCTTAGGTGACGATACGACGGATATTAGCAATGATTGGTGGCCTTGTAGATGACGTCTCAGTGCCTCAGACGAGCAATATTGTAGAGATGACGGCTGATTGGTGTCCTTGCCGATGACGACCCAGTGACTCAGATGAGCGATGTGATGGTGACTGCTGATTGGTGACATTGTCGATGAACTTCAGAGGACCTCATTAGCAACATACCTGGAATATGACTCAAAGACGTGTACAGTAATCTTTTCTCTGTTAGCATTGTTTTAAATACACTTAAGATACGAATCGGAGAGAGAGAGACAATGTCATCAACTCCCAGCCAACTAGTCGTGCACATATTTTCACTATTATAATCACATTATAAATACCTCCGGTTCTCCCCTTGGGTTCATCACTGAAGTAAATTATTAATGGTATAGCAAAGTGAGAAATGTTATTATTGCGACAGTAACTGAGTTATAAGTTAAACTCACTTGAGACAAAGACGGATCTCAGACGAGGGTTCTTTTGCTGGTGTGCTGGAAGGGTGTGTGTGTGGGTTGAGTTGTGCGTGTGCATGGGTGGATGTATGGGAGTTTGTGTGTGGGGGGGGTTTAAGTTGTGTTTGCGTGTATGTAATAATAATAATAATAATAATTAATTAACGGTATATTGAAAAAGTTCTGCAGCCCGAAGGCTGAAAACATACATTGGACAACAATGACTTATTACATACAAAGACATGGGGTGGGTGGGTCGGTTAACAAAAGCTTTCATTACTAAAAGGAGAAGGAACATAAATTGAACATACAAATTATTATAGTTTGCACCGGGTGGTGTGGTGTTCACGTGGTGTAGTGACTCGTCCTCGGGTGTTGATATGAAGGACCTCACGTTGTCATGGATACATCGGGTGGTGTGTCTACGTGGTGTGGTAACTGTCCTCGGGTGTTGATATGGGACCACGGGCCATGGAGACATCGGGTGGTGTAACTCGCCCGGTGTTGATAAGGACCTCACGTTGTTATGGATACATCGGGTGGTGTGGTGTTCACGTGGTGCTGTAACTCATCCTCGGTGTTGACATGAAGGACATCACGTGGTCATGGGACATCGGGTGGTGTGGTGTTCACGTGGTGTGGTAACTCGTCCTCGGGTGTTGATATGAAGGACCTCACGTGGCCATGGAGACATCGGGTGGTGTGTGCTCGTCCTCGGGTGTTGATAAGAAGGACCTCACGTGGTCATGGAGACACCATGTGGTGTGGGGTGGTGTCACAGTACCTCTTTTCTTAAGGTGGTGTTGTGTTATCTCATAGTCAGGTGTAAAGCCGGCCCACTGTACAGTAGTTCCCAGAGTGGACTGATTAACACCGCCTGGTGAGAAGATTGTTGTCAGTTCCAAAGGGTGCTTATCTCACTGGTGAGTCACTGCTCTTGATGGTTCTGTTTAGTGCTGAATTCACTGACTTAAACACTGTTCATCACTGTTCAACACTGATCCCACTTCTTTCCGAAACGAAATTGTCACTTGATTATGTAGATATCCCTGTGGTGAGGATGGGTCGGGGAGAGGGACTTGTTGAATGGGCCGACATTGGCCAAGGGGGGCAGCTGAGCAGCGCCTGATA
>NW_024712526.1:3440228-3572902 GCF_018991925.1 Homarus americanus | reverse complement strand
GATACCCCTACAAAGTCTTAGTTTTCCCTGATGTTCAAAATAATTACTGATAACCAGATGTATTCTTAAGAATCATATTTCATTCTCTGCTCTATTTGAGCAGTCAAAAACCGGAAATGTCCGAGTAAGGGGTATGCTGGATACCGAATGTTTTTACCTTCTGGGAGTGATCGTCTGACAGACTACGTTGGATGACGTCATTCAACAAGGAATATTTTGCAGAAGTCACTTGTCACCAATGAAAATATTTCCCTTCGGCCCCCGACAATATCGGCACCTATTGAACAAGTCACAAATCATAGAAAACGATAATTGGAGTGCTCGAGAAAATGGTTGTTTTTTTTAATGAAGACTTTAATATTTCCCGTTGATTTGGCTTCCTCCATCACCGGTAATTAATGATAAAAATGATAATTAGAATTACAACTAATTTCACTATTTTTAGTGGTGTATTTGGTCCAATACTCTTACAATTAAGGTGTATTACATTATTTAATGTGTGCGTATACAAAGTTTTTATTACTGCTTGAAAAATAACAAAAATAAACGAACAATAACAATAAGATTAATTATTTGGGTAGGGTGACCACAGGCAAGAGGTCAGCCCTATTGCTGTAATGCATGGTCATTAAAAACTTTCATGCCTTCCAACAAGATGCAAAAAAAAATGGTGACAAAGTACAATAAAACAGATTAAACAAAACAAATATTGACAGAGTTCCTTTCACAAATATATCCAGAAACGTCAAGCCCATAGGCACGTGCTCACCTAAATTTACTTGGATAAATATAATAAAATGGAAATTGATTTTTCCCTCAAGTTCGTTATGCTTACTCACCTCATTTATTTTTATTCCAGGCTCACCACTGGCATTTGCCTTACCTACCCTAAAAGAGTACACTTTACATAAAAAAAAATGGACAGTGATTTCATAATACCAAGTGATCGTCTTACCATGGATGAATACATAAAGAAAGATCCCATACAGCCAAAATTCGATGTCTACCTTTACAGTTTGTTTGGAAATAGATGTTTCAACTGTCAGGTACTGTATCAAACACTACCGATGCAGCTTTTTGTTTTCTATGTCGAATACAGGTACAGTATTTGGTTTAGCTACAGAAAAATATGAAAGCATTCCAATTGATAGAATTCTCTTTTATGTTAAGGTGGGGAATGGATGGAAGGCATGCTGGAACTCAAAGCACAGCCAAACATGGAGGATAGAGAGTCACGACAACTAGTCATGGGGAAAGGTTGGAAAAGAAATTTAATTTTACTTTTATTTTTATCCACTGATCAGCTTGTTCGCCACTTGGACAGTCGGTCACATGTCTGTTACACCCTGATGGCAAGGACTGGGCATGAACTGGCTCCTAAATATATCAGCACCTGCACCAGTGTCAGTCAAGTCTGGCCTTGAAACAGCTCACACTCGGAGCCATCACAACACTTTCTGGCAGATTATTCCAAGAGTTCACAATTCTCACTCCGAAAAAGTTTGTCCTTATTGTTTTCTGTCCTTGTGATTTCTTCAACCTTGAGCTGTGGCCCCTTGTGGGGCAGGCGTCCGCCAGTTCCGAGTAGTGCCCCCCTGAGATGTTTTTACACTTCAATTAGGTCGCCCCTCGCCTGTCTGTAGTATAAACTAAGCAGTTCCAGGCATTCTAATCTCTCTGGGTAGCTGATGTGCCGTAGTGCAGGCACCAGTCTGATGGCTCTCCTTTGGATATTTTCAATTAATTGACATTCCCTAGCATACCTCGGGGACCAGACGGGGTGACAGTACTCCAGGCAGGAAAGCACCTCACTCTTGAAGATCGTGTTATAGAATTTGAATCCAAACATCCAGGGCCTTGAGTAATTGTGGAGCGAGCACCCGGCATAAAACCGTGTTGGCAGTCCTATACAAGGTAGTTTTGTAGTACATTTTCTATCATGGTACCTCTTATGATGCTTTCTAGTACTGGTCAGGCTCACTGGTCTATAATTATTCGTGGAGTGACGATCACCCCTCTTGAATATAGAACTTACCTAAGCCATTTTCCAGTCATTGAGGACTTTTGCGCGTCCAGGCACTTTCAAAACAGGATTTTAAGGGGCTCCACAAGCTCGTTAGCAGTTCTCTTAACACTCTGGGGTGTACCATATCATGGCTGAGACTTATGAATCTTTAGCTTTGATAGTTTATTTCTCATACCCTCTTCTGAGAAAACAAAGTGGGTCAGCACTTTGTCAAACTGTCTTTCCTCAAACGCAGGAAGATTGTTCACATCCTCTCTTGTGAACACAGAGGAAAGAATTTGTTCAATGCCTCCCCCTTATCCTGGTCAGAATGTACACAACTACCATCTTCAAGCCTCAGGTACAATATGCCTACTGCCGTTTTTAATTTTGACATTGCATAGCCGTAAAAAGCCTTTGGGTTTGACTTGACCTCGCTTGCAATCTGCCTCTGGGACTCTTTTTCAGCCCTTCTACACTCTGACTTTGCTTGGTTCCTTGATCTGGCATACATCCTCCTGCCCTTCTCATCCTTTGTCCTAACCAACTACTCAAAAGCCTGAGTTTTCTTAACTTGTCTACTGCCACATGGTATGTGTGTAACAGTCCCATTGTATTCCTGGAGGCACCAGGTTTAGTCTTGGGTATATATTTATGAAGTAAACAGAGAGGGCCAACACCCGTTGTTATACATATTGCAGAGTTTGTTGGCCACTAGCTTACCTAGGATTTGGGATGAGGTTGCGCATTAGGCTAATTTGGTTGGCAATGACTAGTTTGATTTAAAAAAATTTATGCTTATTAAAATCTTTCAACTGCATCACATTATGGACTCGCTAGATTGTGACTTGTTAAATCTAAGGTGGATCATTGTGGCAGACATGATGGTTCAATTGGGTCATGGCCCATGGGTGGGCACTTGCATCCTTAAATCATAAGTG
Source organism: Homarus americanus (assembly GCF_018991925.1). Classification (NCBI taxonomy): domain Eukaryota; kingdom Metazoa; phylum Arthropoda; class Malacostraca; order Decapoda; family Nephropidae; genus Homarus; species Homarus americanus. The sequence continues at coordinate 3,569,956 of NW_024712526.1, read as the reverse complement.
ACAAAGACAAGCATGAACTCCACATGCTTACCTGTTGGATGGGGTTGTTGTAGTGCGGGCAGACTCCGGGGCCACCAGGCATGAGGTCGCCTTTTGTTGATGTCTTTCCCACGTAGGTGGTTTAGGCTGTGAGGGTCACTCAGGAGTTTGTCCCAAACCTTCTTCCCTAGGCAATGGAACCTGACGTTGAGGGCCTCCGTCCTATTTTTCAGGTGAATGGTTTCCACTGTCTCCTGGTAGGCTGGTACTTGGCCACTGGCTGACCTCAGGATCAGACACTTGTTTTGGAAGCTCTGTATTTGTTGTACTCTGGTTTTCCCGAGCACAGCCCTGACATGGTGCATCCCAGAGTGCTAAGAGAGTTGTACAACGAACTTGCTAAGCCCTGAAGATCCTGTTCTGTATATGCCTGGATGAACAAAAGGTTTCCATGATTCGAAAATGGCTTATGTGAGTACTATTTTCAAGAAGGGCGATCGTCACTCCACGAAAAATTATAGACCAGTGGATCAGAGACTTTCTGCATGATCGCAAGCAGTGTGAAGTGATTAATGGAACAAAATCATCATGTGTACCCGTGACAAACGAGGTACCACAGGACAGTGTATTGGGCCAGGTGTTGTTTGTTTGTTTGTTTCATAAATAACAAGCAAGAAGCTACACACTCCTCCATACAAGTATTTACAGACGATGCCAAGATATTTAGGGGAATCAAGAACCGAACAGACTGTGAAGAGCTGCAGAAAGAAATCTATGAGCTTCAAGAATGGTCAAAGAAATGGCTGCATAAGATTTAATGTCACAAAGTGTAAGAGGATGCACCTGGGTCATATCAATAGGACGGGACGAAGAAACTGCATTACTCGAGACTGACTGTGAAAAGGACTTAGATGTGTACGTTGACAATGAACAGAAGTTCTCGAGCCATTGTGAGAAGAAGGTGAATGAAGTGTTACGAGTTGGGGATTTAGAATATAGTTACGTCTACCCAGATCCCAACAGGTAACAACAATAAAAAAAAAACAAAGACAATCGGACTATAAAAGGGTAGACAAAGGATGCGAGTTTTCGTTGTATATAATAGAGTACCATAAATCCCTTAACAAAATATTCAGCTTATAAATTACCCTTAACCAAACTTAACCTAAACATTAACAGTATATACATATTAATACAACATAAACAATTTTGAAGCAAGTGGACGTGGGGGAGGTAATACAAGATACATGTACTTAAGTGAGGAGCTGAGATGGCTGACGAGTAAGGCTGAGTATTGTAGAAGACGGTAGGTAGTCACTGCACGTAGGTTTAGAGGATAGATGATCCTGTGGTCACTTCCCAGAGCCAAGTCCCTCTCCTCGAATTGGAGCTGACAAAGAAGACTTTGAGGAGGTGACGCAACCCAGGATATGGAGAAGGGAAACCTCGGAGTGGTAACTAAGACGAGTCATACTCGTGTCTCGTCCCTAGATGGCGTTGCTCGTGGTGCTGGGTAGGTAGATCAGGACAATAGATGGCGTGGTTCGTAGTGCTGGGGTGGAGGGTTAAGTAACGAGGCCTCCGTGGCAGCGCGAAGGTGGAATACTAGTGCGTCCTGGAAGTAGCTGCTGCATTTCCACTGGGCTCGGGATAAGGAGTCTGCCAATCGGACATAGGCCCCAACTTTATGTGCGGACTTGTAGATTATAGGGCTGGGTGAGAGCCCAGCGGAGGATTAGCTGGTTGGAGGTCTTCTTGGTTTTGGATGAGCGTGAGTGGGTTATGGTCGGTGAAGCCGGTTGTTTGTGGGCTAGACTGGAGTAACATTCAAACTTCTTTATTGCCAACACCAGAGCCAGGCCTCGCCTTCTCTGGTGAGTAGTTGGTCTGATGTTTTTCAACTTGGGAGTAATATACACAGGGTGTGAAACATCAGTGGATTTGGGTCGGGTTGTGGGAGCACAGCCCCACTCAAAACACCACTAAGTCAAATTTGAGATGGAAGGGCGAGGTGTAGTCAGGGGGGTGGACTACAGGCTTGGAGGCAAGAGGCTTTGAGGCAGTGGAAAGACTGTAGTCGCACCTCTGGTTCCAGATGTGAGGACGCCAGAACTGGGCAAAGGTCTGTGAGGGGGTCGGCCACGCTGGAGAGATTACTGCAGAACCGGCGGTAGTAGCCGCACATCCCCCAGGAGCGCGGGGTTCCAGCCTCAACCTTGGAGTGGGAAAGAGGACAAGATGGCTCTAACGTTCGTCCTTGGGGTCTCTGCCTGTCTGCTTGATATGTCTGGGTAAGTCTTTGAGGCCCGGCAAAAGCAGATTCGCCAGGTTTACTTCGTGAATCAGTCTCTTTGCAGTCATTCTAACCGTGTCTCAACTTTGCCATAGGTAATTGCATTCAGCTGTCGACACACCACCAGGTCTCAGGTAGCTGACGTCCTAGATCTGAATTAGGAAGTTGATGGCCCTCTGGAATACAGCGACAGAAAAATATATAACTAAATATTTAGAAAAAGACGAAAAATGAGTTATAAATGTAAAGGGTATTTTGGCCCTATCCATTGAGTCCACTTGATAATATCCTTTAATATGATCCCCGTACTGATAAGGTTGCTTTTGTCTAATATATCTTCAATTCAAAGGTAAGGGTAGATACAGAACAGTGACCTGGTTACTTTACGATAATCGGTACAAGAAACGAAAAGGTACCATCGGGTTTTACTGGAATGAGAAGGCAAGGTGAAGCCAGGAAGTACTAGGCTTTCGACTAAGTTATGTTTTAACAAAATACTACCTCGCTTTTCTTAATCTCTTTTTTGTGGATTTAGTCGATGGGCACAGTTACTAATGGGGTTTGTACATCATCCGTTAACTTAATATCATGTTTGTATTGCAAAACCCTGGGAGGTCTGGCGTGGAAATGTGTTGATAATAACTTAGGTGAGATCTTTGCTTGAGATGGATTCAGAACAATACTCATCAGTTGTTGAGTATCTTGACTATTAGCAGGGTTTTCTTTAGGTAGAGGGAAGTCTAAATTCTCCAATAAGTCCATGTCATCTGTCTCCGGCTCCGGCCCTGACAAACCGTGTACAATGGGTTGACTTACCGCCTCTGGGATCATCTTCCTCCAGTGACTGCCACCTGGAATGATGAGTTTCATGAGATTAATGTGAACAAGTTGTGAGAATCTTTTCCTGCGATCAGGAGTATGGACTATATATAAGTTGAGAGAATGGTTTATTAGCATCGACTTGAAAGTTTGATGGAACGTTCAAAGCAACCTTGGACGATTGGTGTAGTAGAAGCCGAGAAGATGTACAATGGTCCACACTGGGGTCTTTCATCACCTGTTTGAACAAGATGGGATCAGATTGTTGGGCTGTAATGAGCCATCTACTAATGGTCTTATTGTACAGATCTTCTGTGGGTAGTAGATATTGGTGGTTTCAGATGAAGAAGGGCCCCATAGCACACTCTGTGACGGGTGACAACTAGGAATGGGAAAGATGAGAATAGTTTCTTTAAAGGTCAGTAATTGGAGTTGACAGGTAGAGTCGACTGTCTTTATGTTAGGAACCACTAGATCTCCTACTAAGTCATTACCCAATAATAAATGAATGCCGCACAGGCATTGGGTCTTTCCTTATGGCTATTTGCACTTCCCCAGTAATCAAGGGACATTGGAGGTGCACTTTAGCTAAAGGATAGGAAGAATGGGATGAGAGATCCGAAATTAGAACACTCTCATTAGTAAATGCGGTAGATATATCAGGAATGACGTTAAACAGGAGGATAGATTGTGCTGCGCCCGTATCACGTAGTATACGAATAGGGAAAGAACGAGACCCCTCCATGATTGAAATTTTCCCCTCATAGGTGAATGAAGAGAAGAGATCCTGATGGGGCCTTTCCACATTGGTGTTTGCTATTGGTTTGGATTTGGGATCCAGGGAACTACTTTTAGCAATTCGACACTTTGGGTGTTTACAAGTCTGGATCGTATGGCCTGGGTTTTTACAGTAAGAACAAGTAAGCTTGGTTGCATCAGGGGGGGTAGGTGTGGGACCTTTCGACCTACCACTCACGTCCCCAAGGTTATCATCAGAGGAGGACCTAACATGTCGGGAAGTACCACGTTCTCTACTGCCCAGTGACTCCCACCAACAGCGTCTTGCATCCAGCCCAGCAAGCTCAACAACCACGCCTAAATTAACCTCTCACGCTCCCTCCACATGCTTCAAGATGTGAAATGGTATCTTGCTCTTCCCACTCCACCAGGACTACCAAATTTAACAAATCCTGAAATGTGGAGTCTCACCTCGCCTCATACACTTCTTAAAAACCTAAACTTTTCTTGAGCAAACTCAACAAAGGTGTGGGAAAATGGTTTGGTTAGTTTACAGGAAACCTCTGCCGGTATCCATCTGGCGTGATAGCATAAGAGGTGAGGATCCTTCTTTGCGTTATCATAGTCATCAGTCTGGTCTAAACGGTTATAAACTCTGAGCCTTACCATATAATTTAGGAACTAACACTGACACCCACTGGTCCTTTGGCCACTCATTCTTCCCGGCTATTTTCTCAAAAGTCCTAAATGACCCGTCCATATCGGATTCATCAAACCCGGGAACAAGGGAAGAAGCATAGCAGGGTTAAAAGCAGCTAGTTTCTCTCTTAATGCCACTTCTTTTGATCTAAACTCGGATGTTAAGGTGACTTCTATCTCTCTTACCTGTAGTTCTTTCAGTCTAACCTCCTGCTCCAACTTGGCCCGTTCCATCATTTCCTCATGCTCCAACTTTTGCTCCAACTTGGCCTGTTCCAACTTGGCCTGTTCCAACTTTTCTTCATGCTGCAACTTGGCCTGTTCCGACCTTTCTTCAGGCTCCAACTTGGCCTGCTGCTCCAACTTGGCCTGCTCCAACTTGGCCTCCTTCTCCAACTTGGCCTGTTCCAACTCTAGTTCTTTCATTTTGATTTGGAACTCGAACCTAGCTCGTTCTAGTTCTAAGGCGTCTATTCGTTGCGTTTCTTCTTGAGGGCTAGCCAGACCTGAGGCAACTTCTGAGTGAGGAGGGGTGGTGGATAGTGGTTGAAGTTTCTTGGACATGGGCGTTAATCTGTCAACAGCGGATTCTTTTAAAACTTCTTGTTGAACCAACACTTCAATCACATGATTTTTTAACATTTCCTTAGTCAGTTGCTGTGAAAATGGGATATTGTAATAGTTGGCTATTTCTTTCCATTCTTTCTTCAGGATATTAACACGTAATTTAGCTACGGAAGGATTTTCAATAAAATCCTGGAGATCAAAACCTGAGGTGGCCATTGTTAAGAAAAATAGGATAAATTAACTAATGGTCCAAATATAAGATAAGTGGATAACCCTAGAAAATATCACGGCATTGGATAACCAGAAAGTCCCGAAAACTAACCAAGTTATACCTAGGGAAATTACACTTATGATTATTGTTCTTCCGAGAAGATCCTTAGATAAGGATAAGAGACTTGAAAGAGGTAGGGCGTATTACGGCATTAATATAAAGATCCGGATTAACAACCCTGATATACTTGAAAGAGGTAGGGGCGTATTACGGCATTAATATAAAGATCCGGATTAACAACCCTGATAAATGGTATGATTGACCCTGAATGAGATAATGAGAAGAACAATAATTGAGGCTTTATAATTATGGGGTCCTGGTAGAGCGTGGCGTCCCAAGATATCACTTCACCGTAAACTAGTGACTATGGAACAACCTACTCTGGAGTGAGGGTACGGCATTAAACAGATCCGGATTCTTCCCAACACTCGATAAGACTTACTACACAACTGCCACGTGTAATAACAGGTAAGCCTTATGACACTTGGAACCTAATATCCTACGTCTGTCACTCTTACTATACGATAATACCAATATATGCACACACATATGAAGGAAACTTTAAACTACCGTAAAGCAATTGTGAACAGAAGTGACTGGGAGGAATAATTAACACTGAGTAACAAGGGAGGAAGGAATATGGTACTTAAGGTCGAGTCCTGTCACGGTCGCCATTTGTTACGAGTTGGGGATTTAGAATATAGTTATACGTCTACCCAGATCCCAACAGGTAACAACAATAAAAAAAAAACAAAGACAATCGGACTATAAAAGGGTAGACAAAGGATGCGAGTTTTCGTTGTATATAATAGAGTACCATAAATCCCTTAACAAAATATTCAGCTTATAAATTACCCTTAACCAAACTTAACCTAAACATTAACAGTATATACATATTAATACAACATAAACAATTTTGAAGCAAGTGGACGTGGGGGAGGTAATACAAGATACATGTACTTAAGTGAGGAGCTGAGATGGCTGACGAGTAAGGCTGAGTATTGTAGAAGACGGTAGGTAGTCACTGCACGTAGGTTTAGAGGATAGATGATCCTGTGGTCACTTCCCAGAGCCAAGTCCTCTCCTCGAATTGGAGCTGACAAAGAAGACTTTGAGGAGGTGACGCAACCCAGGATATGGAGAAGGGAAACCTCGGAGTGGTAACTAAGACGAGTCATACTCGTGTCTCGTCCCTAGATGGCGTTGCTCGTGGTGCTGGGTAGGTAGATCAGGACAATAGATGGCGTGGTTCGTAGTGCTGGGTGGAGGGGTTCGTAACAGAAGAAACTAAATTATTAAGTCTTATAAGTCTTATAAGAACGTTGTTCAGATACCTAGATGGCCCATCCTTCGTAACGATCTTCATGAATGAGGTGCTTCCCCGCCTGGAGTACTGTCACCCCGTCTGGTTCCCGAGATATGCTAGGGACTGTCAGTCGATTGAAAACGTCCAAAGGAGGGACACCAGACTGGTGCCTGCACTATGGCACCTCAGCTATCCAGAGAGATTAGAACACCTGCAACTGCCTAGCTTAAACTACAGACAGGCAAGGGGTGACCTAATTGAGGTGTATAAACATCTCAAAGGGCACTACTCAGTTGAGCACCCATACCTGGAGATGGTGGATGTCCGCCCCACAAGGGATCATAGCTCAAGGTTGAAGAATTTGCAAGTCCAGAAAACTGTGAGGGCGAACTTTTTCGGAGTGAGAGTTGTGAACTCTTGGAACAATCTGCCAGAGAGTGTTGTGATGGCACGGAGTGTGAGCTCATTCAAGACCAGACTTGACCAACACTATAGCAGGTTCAGAAACATTCAGGAGCCAGTACATGCCCAGTACTTGCCAACAGTGCATAACAGAGACATGACTGACAGCCCAAGCGACTAACGAGCCGATCCGTAGCGAAGAGGATAAAAGTAAAAAGTAAAATGTAAAAAGTAAAAAGTGACCAGTGGGACGTGAGAGTACTCCAACATTTTAATTTAGCAGTGACAACTTTGGCTTTCTTTAGTCTGTCCTTCATGTTGGCCATCCGAGAAATGATGAGACCGAGCAACCTGCTTTGTTTAGAGTACTCAATATCTTCGTCATCGATCATCAATTGGACCGGCTAGAATTTGGCTATGGGCATGACCTGGAGTTTTTAATTTCTTTTTTCATACCCCCAAGATATCCTCTATTGCCAAAACAGTGAGTTGTGCCATCCACGCCATGGACCTTCCTGGGAAGGTGACGATCTGTGTCATATAATCAGCATACATGACATGCTTGCTGCCGACGATTAGGGGTGTCAGATCAGCCATGTAGAGCATGTAAAAGGTTGGTGAGAGACATAGATGGATACAGGGACTGGAAAGCAGCTTTATAGAAAGGACGAGGACTAGCTAGGCATGGTACAAGTCATTAGCATGTCGAAAACCTTCAAAAATGGCAAATATTCTTGACAACAGTAATGCCTGTAGATGAACATATTTAAGTGCAACGTGCTCAGCAGCTACAGTTTAAAACAAAAGAAAGGTGCAAGCAGACATGATGCAGTTGGTCTTTAAACTGGTAGATATTACATCTACCCTTGCACATTTAAGACTGTCATTTCGAGGCCATGATGCTCCAGGAATTTGAGCAACTGAGGTGTGTTTAAGGAGATAGTCTTACTAGTAGCAAAGTAGAACCCAATACTTCAAGAACATCTAGATTTAGCAGTTAAGAATCCCTAAGGCATTTCAAGCTACCTCTCAGCACACAGTCAAAATGAGTTAATCACATGTGTTGCTTGTGAAGTGCAAAGTAAAGTAGTTGAAGAGGTGAAACAGGCAGGATCAGCTGTGAATTGTACTAAGGTATGTTGACAAAAAAGGAGATATATAGTGGTCCCTCGGTTAACGAGCACAATCCGTTCCAGCAAGTTGCTCGTTAACCGAAAATCTCGTTAACCGAAACCATTGTTTCAATGGGTTTTTGGGTAATTGGTTCCAGCTCACCGAAAATTGCCTAAATTCAACAAAAATGGTAGAAAAGTTCACTTACTTTGAGGTGTGTATGTAGAAGGCTCCTGGATGATGATGATGATGTGAATTTGAAGTGGGAGGTGGAGGAGGAGAAGGGAGAAGAGAAGGAAGTGGAGGTGGAGGAGAAGAATTTTACTGCTTCTTGGAAGGTGAGTCACCTTCCATGAAAATGTCAGGAACCTCTGGACTGACAGATTTTCCACCATGAACATCCTCTCTCCTTCTTGAAGTGGAAGGCTGAGGGCTAGCATCTTGTTCCCTCTGCCTTTTACTGAAGAAAGTGTCAATTGTGGTCTGTGGGGCATCTGTCCTCCTCACCATTAACTTATGTTTAAAGAAGGAGACCACTGAGTCCTCAACATGACACAAAGTTAGTTCAGTTTTTTCCACTTCTGGGTGCTTTGAAGCCAGTTCCCTGAACTTCTCCCAGTAGTAAATCACATCTTTCAACTGTTTAGCTGACATATGGTCATCACTTTCAATTTCCTCCTCACCACTGTCAGCCTCTACCTGTAACACCTCATCCAGTTGCTTCAAGTCATCAGGAGTAAGTTCCTCCTCATGAGACATCACAAACTCTTCCACATCCTCCTCCTCCACTTCAAGGCCCAATGACTGACCAATGGACACAATCTCCTGGTCCAACTCTGTTTCTTCCTCAAATCCCTCAAAATCATGGACTACTGATGGCCACAGTGCTTTCCATGAAGAATTGAGGGATCTAGTGGAGACTTCTTGCCATGATGACACAATCAATTTTACAGCCTCCAGGATGTTGAATTGTGTCTTCCAGAAATGTTTCAGTGTTAGTTCAGGATCATTGGAAGTTGCCTGATGACACCTCCTAAACATTTTCTTCATGTACAACTTCTTGAAGTTGCTGATCACATTCTGGTCCATTGGCTGTATGATTGATGTAGTGTTTGGAGGCAAAAACAACACTTTCACAAAGTCAAATTGATACTCCAAATTTCTGGCAAGGTCAAGGTCATGACCAGGAGCATTATCCATGAGGAGAAGAGCCTTTAAAGGGAGTTTATTGGTGGTTAGGTAACTCTTGACAGAAGGGCAAAACACATCAACAGCCCATTCATTAAAGAGCTGTCTTGTCACCCATGCCTTATGGTTGGACTTCCAATAAACTCCAAGCTTTGTTCTTACCACTTTCTGTTGCTTGAACACCCTGGGGTTTTCAGAGTGGTAGACAAGCATAGGCTTCAGTCGGAAATCCCCTGAAGCATTGGCACCAGGCAATAGAGTGAGACGGTCTTTCATGGGTTCATGCCCAGGTAAAGAGGCTTCATCTCTGGTGATGAATGTTCTTTTGGGCATCTTTTTCCAGAACAGCCCAGTTTCGTCCACATTGAACACTTGCTGTGGAAGATAATTTTCTTCTTCCATCAGTTTTTTAAATTCATCTAAAAACTTTGCTGCCCCTTCCTTATCAGCACTAGCAGCTTCACCATGCCTAACAACACTGAAAATGTCACTTCTTTTCTTAACTTTTTCAAACCAGCCTTTGCTGGCCCGAAAATCTTCAAATTCTGTGCCTGAAGAACCAGGTTGATCTGTCTTTAAATGTTCGTAAATCTCCCTGGCTCTTTCACAAATGAATTCAGTAGAAACTGAATCACCTTTCATCTGTTTTTCCCTAATCCAGATGATAAGTAACCTCTCAGTTTCTGCAATTTGGGATCTACTTTTAAACACTCTTGTAGATTTGTCTCTCATTTACACTTCTTTAAATTTGTCTTTCTGTGCAAGAATTGTCGACACGGTTGATGTCGAAATGCCATATTCTTTGCATAGCGCATTTGTTCTAATGCCTTGTTCATGTTTTTTATGATTTCCTGCTTGGTTTGGATTGAAATCGCTTTTCTTGATCTCTTAGGCCCCATGCTGGATTCAAAGAATGTCAACACGTGCTTTTCAAAGTTAAACTTGTTGAAAATGAAAAATATTTTCTTTAAAATAACACTGCACTGCACTATATATTGTCAATATGTAAAATAAATTAAAAAATGACCAATAATTTGCTTGGAAACACAGAAAAAAAGCGTTTAGTTGAAGAGAGTCTCAAGCAAGATGTTACCTCCAGTGAAAACAGAGAGAGACTAACACCTGTTTGCTGTGTTAAGAGGCTGGATGCCGCGCATTAAACTAGTCACTTTACCTTCAATTATGTTCAATAATTGTTAAAATGACTAAAAAATTTAATATTAAACTTTTAAAATTATTGAATAGTATTAACTTCTTGATATATACTAAAATAGTAAGGAATTTAAGCCCTAGAACCGGTTAATGTATTGGCGGACTAATACTACAGCTGGTTGACCGCCCAGTGCAAGCCAAAACTTGTTGAGGTCGCCTCGTAAGAAACTCGTTAACCGAGGGGTTGCTCGTTAACCGAATTTAAGAATCCTATGGGAGGTAACTCGTTAACCGAAATCTTGTTAACCGAGGCGCTCGTTAACCGAGGGACCACTGTACATGAAAACCTAATATCAGTTGTTTATGGAAATAATGCAACTGGAGCCGAGATGGCAAACCATTTGTGAAACACTAGAGCTTCATGGACTCAGTATTTAGAGTATCAGAGGACAAGGTTATGATGGTTGTGCAGCTATGTCTGGTGTATATACAGTAAAGGTGTTCAAATAGTTATCCGCAAAAATTGTGGCAGTCTATTTTGTGTATTGTCACGCTCATAGACTGAATCTATGCTGCAAAAACACTTTGTCATAAAATTTTTGGAGTTGTTCAACCTTTGTTCACCATCATGAAACTCCACAAAAAGCCATGGCCTCTTTTTTGCAGTACAAGAGGAACTCAGAAAGAATAAAGACACAACTGCATAGCTTTGCTGTTAATAGTCGAATCAGTTTTTGAGACCATCAGATTCAGGTTGATGATGCATATGACAAAGAAACATCTGGAACAGCATTGGGAGTTAGCAAAGTAATACATATTTATTTCTGATTTTGTCTAGTAACAGTCAGAAAGATTTTATCAGTGACAAGTGTGATCTCCAAAACCTCAAGGCAAGTGACATGGACATTAGTGTCACTGTTGAAATGGCTGATGACTGCAAATCTGAGTTAGTTCATATGGGATCAGAGGAAATGTTTCAGAAACTGAGGACTAGCACAGAAAATGTTGCCACAAAAAATTGATGTGGAATACCAAGAAAGGAGAGCCAGAAAAGTGTCCAAAAGGTTGGGTTGCATGTGGCAAAATTTACTTATGTTAAGTGCAGAAGATGAAATTTGTGTGAATTTCTATTTTGCTACATTGGATCTCTGCACTGAAAGCATAACTGTGAGGTTTAGCAAAAAATTATTGTCACTGCTACAGTTAGGAAAACAGGCACATTGAGACAGCTCATGTCTTTCTATGTAGATGTGAATCTAGATTTTGCAGAGCAGGAGCACAAACTCCTGATTCACAAGCTATAGAGGGAAATCTCACCTCCTAGCAACCTCAGACATTTATTGGTTTCTCTGCAAAATCAATGTTCTACAAGCTTATCCAGAGGTTGCAAAGCTATACAAACTAGTCCTGACATTTTCATTGACATCTTGTAAAAATCAGAGAAGCTTCACTGCACTTAAGTCCATGAAGAATCGCATACGAGCAACCATGGTACAGGATCGCTCGAGTGACCTTATAGTAATAGCAACTGAATCAGAAAGGACCCAATTAATAGACCTAGGGCGAGATAGGGATGCCCTTTGAAAGTTACGTGAATGACACTAGAGGTACAATTAAGATTCGAACTACAAGGCAAATACTTGCCTATCGTGCTGAAGGAGATCTGTATTAATTCCATTGTATGATTTGCTTCTGTAGTCTCTCATAATACTTTATCATATTTGCCACATGGGTGGACAGTCACATCTCAGTTAAGCACTGTTGGCAAGTACTGGGCATGTAATGGTTCCAAAATGTATCTGTATCAGCACCAGTGTTGGTGAAGTCTAGTCTTGCATGAGCTCACACTCGGTGCCATCACAACACTTCCTGGCAGATTGCTCAGAGTTCACAAAGGTCACCACAAAAAAATTTGGGGTCTCTGAATTGATACCATTTTATGACGTATCTGTGTATGTGACACGATGTCATTAAATTGGCATACAAATAAATTAACTTTGCAGATGCTGTTGACTTGTCTTCTTCCTCAACTGTAGTTAAACCACTGATCATATTGACTTCCTACCACTGATCAAAATGAATTTCGTTGACTGTGCCCCCAAATTTTTTTGTTGCATGACACTTCTGAATTCATTAATTGAAAATGCATTTGGAGACACTTAAATTTTGGGGAAATTTTTTTTATTACTCAGGCAGAGTTGTGTACTGTATCTCAATGTCCATAATCCATCAATTTTAAGAATTTTTGTATTCCCAAATTAAGCCCACTTCTCAGTTTTATGATACATACTGTACTAAATATTAGCCCATCTCAAGGATTTTTGCTACATACCGTAAGTTCACCGACAAGGTCTACTGAATCTAGCACACCTATAGACAGTTTATCTTTGAATAGAACAATACCTCAGGATTTTATTGCATGTTAGTGAGTCTCCCAGAAGGATTCCAAAGTACAGTATCTAAAATTTGCTCTGGGGCCTTTACTACATATTAATCTATTAAAATCACTGATAAATCCCATTTACTTCTATTAAGAAAAAGATAAAATGATAAACCTGAAATTAAAACATCATCATCACACACCTTAACACAAACATCTTAAGTTTTATAGTGTGAGGTGAGGTCTTGAATAGTGAGAGATCAATCAACCAATCCAGGTGCCATATTCTTATGTGTGGGAGATGGCATCTGTGTCCTTCTATCCCAAATTTTTTAAGGGCTGTCTTTTTTATAATTTCATCAGCTTACTAGTGGATTGGGTGGTCGATCTGTTATTTGTTACTAAAGTACCATCATTACCCAGTGTTAGTACAGTATAGGAGGAAACTGGAGTACCTTTACAAAACCTACTATGTTTGGTACGCTCACACTGGATATCACCCTTCTCAAATCCAACCCAGGCCGGTTATTGAGCCCAGGACACAATGATGAAGAGGTATGCAAGTTAGCAGTACAGTATACAGTACCAACAATACCTCCCTGTATTTGTTTTAATTTCTATCTCTCATGCTGTATACCATCACAACGTATGTTGTTACTTCCCTAATATACATACAATTTTCTACCTGTTTAAATTTCCTGTTGCCTACCATAATTGCTTCACAGATCTCATTCCTAATGTGAATAACCATTACCTATCGATAAAGTATTAACTTTGATTAAAGCAAAGCCCACAATCACCTTTCCCACTTGCCTACGGACTGCTTTTTGAAATGCCTCTTCACTGCCTGCAGTAAGAGCAGTATCATTCCTGGTGTCAGTAAAGATTTCTTAAAAATTCTAAAATCTCTATTATTGTTTCTTATGTTTTTCTTAGATGTCAAAAAGTTTATTGTGTTTTACCCTTTCGAAACACAAAACATACTCATATAAATTCTAGAACCAAATACTGTACTCTATAACCTTTCCTTTTACTCTTCCCTTCTCTAAATCTATTTCAATCTTCAGCTAATTGTCCCTCTTAGTTTTTATTTATCCTCTTTCCCATTGATTGACTCCTTAGCTGCTTGGGTGGTGAGTCATGTTTCTGTTACACACTGTTAGCAAGTGCTGTACTGGGCATATACTAGTTCCAAAATGTATCTGTACCTCTTGCCAGTGTTGGTCAAGTCTGGTCTTGAATGAGATCATATTTGGTGCTGTCACAATGCTCTCTGGCAGATTACCCTTGCTCCCTAAAAGTTTGTCCTGGCAGTTTTCTGAACTTGTGGCATTTTCAACCATAAACTGTGACCCCTAGTGAGGTGGGCAACTGCAGGCATTTTACAGGAATCTCTATGGGCAACTGAGGTGCTATAGTGCAGGCCAGTCTGGTGGCCTTCCTTTCGACATTTTCAATCAACTGACAATCTCTAGCATATCTCGGGACCAGACAGTACTGTACTCCAAGCAAGCAAGCACCTCACTTTTGAAGAGCATTAGAAGTAATGAACCATCTAGGTATGTGAACACTGTCCTCTTTTCTGGTTCGTTCCTTTTATCCAAAAATGATCGGAATATTTCTAAATGTTGTGCAAATCTCATTACTACCATTTTTACCTTGTCAGACTGTACTCCATCAACATGTACCCTGGTGTAAAATACATACAGTATTTTGTACTGAAAAATCCACCAATGACATATCCGGTTGAGGACAAGTAGTTTTTTCATTTAAAACAAGCAAGTGTTTTGGTATAATTAACTACAGTATTTTTCTAATATTTACATGTGATAAACATGTCCAACCATACTTAACTTATTTTAAATCTGTTTATTTTTTAATGAGGCATATCATCAAAAAGCTTAAGATAGCAAAATCTCTTATAGCTTAAAGAAAATATTAATCAACACCAGCATTGTAACAGCGTATCATTTGACCAATCAGCATGAAACTGCAAGACTTGGAATCTGTTTGTTTGCTCATACAGTACTTTAAGTTGTGCTTTGTATTTGGCAGAGTCACTTTTCAGATTTAGAAAAAAAATTGAGTTCATAAACATACAGAAAATGCCTTCAGTTAACACTTACCAAAAGCATTTGCTGTGAAACAGCAAAAGGAAGATACTGTATACTGTACTATATATAAAAAGAACACCAATTTCTAACTAATGCCTGAAAAGCACATCAGGTCAAGAGACTACGTATAAGTCTACATATTGAATCTGTGAAAGAAAGAACAGAGCTAACCTTAGAAATATCCCTCAATAATGTAATCAGGTAAAGAGGTGGTCCAACTCTTATCAAGGCACAAGCTATCTTCCACAATAAGACAACTAAAAGATGTGGTGTCATCAGGCAAACAACATACAGTACTGTACCTGTAATTAGTTTGGAGACAGTTTGTTAGATTTATACAGTATAACTTTTTTAGCTCAATATAATTACATATATAATATGGTCCAATGAAATAAAAAACATCTATTAGATTTATTTTCCCCAAATCACTCATTTATAAATTATCAACTTGATCATCAGAAGCACCAGAAGCATTAATAATGGACTCATGTTGAGCTGTATCTTCTTCATCATCATCCTCATCATCTTCATCCACCTCCATTTCAAATAACCTGACACGCCTCCTATTCTCTGACAACAAGAGAGCAACCTTACGAGAACCAGATACTGCCAGTGAAGAGAGTGGGCCACCCTCAAGTCGTCGGTATCCACTAGCATCTACCAGTGTACCCGCATCTCGGGGAGTGACGCCAGCTTCAGCTAAGCGTCGTCCTCCGTACACGGCCAAAGGCCGTAACTCGCCACAAGCTGCCAACATCCACAACTGTATAAAAAATGAAGCTTTTGGATCACCAGGATCTTGTGCCAACACCGACAATGTGTCTTCTGTGTAAAACTGTGCCCCAATTAACTGAAGCAGTGGAGTTGATGTAGCTTGCTCCATAGAACAACCCCGTGTTCCCTCTAGTCTTGAAAATACAAAAGGAGCTGCTTCCACATGATGAGCAGGTCCTGGTCCTGCACTAGATTGTGCAAGACGTTCAGCACTTGTTGGCCAACGTGCTAAATAAAGAACTGCTTGTTTGGGGCCCGGAAGTAGAACTGTATACATGGCATTGTCACGTGGACAGCTTATCTGGCTTACACTAACTGGTCCAATTGGTGCTACAGACATAAATGGAACCCAAGCAACAATGTTAACAGCTCCACTTATAACCTTTGCTGGTTGTCCTGCCATATCATCCAGGACACTTACAATATTTTTGTGTTCTTGCAAAAGAGAACGCTCTGGGTAGTGTGGAAAGATGAGAGAATGATCAGCAACTCCAGGATGCTCTGCAAGAAAGATTGCCCATGGGTTATGGTCAGATTCGGGTGCAAATGTGAGAGGTGCATCTTTCAAGTACTGACCAACACGTTCCAGGCGAAATCTTGTGCGTTTTTCACCATCTGGTCCCGTTTCTGTGTCCTCGAGACTATCGTGGAGAAACTCAGTAATGTAGGTAAGATCTTGTTGAGTCATGCGGCTCATCTCGTCAGGTACAGCTTCACCACGAACACGCTGGACAACGACATACAACCACCGGAGAAAAGCTTTAAAGGTGCTCATTGCACCATCAATTACTTGCTGTAGCTCCACAGCTTTAAGAACAAATGCTCCTGCTTCCCTTACAGCATTAGTGACAATGTCTTCTTCAACACCCAACATTCCAAACCGATCATGGTGTCGTGCTAATCCAACTAGTGCACTTAGCTGATACACAAGTGCCTGTCCCACTGCTTGTACATTGCGTAAAACTAACTTCTGAATATTCGAATAACTAAGTTCTATTGAGTGACCCAGTTTCTTCAAACCCTTTTCAGTGAGCTGGTTTGAGAGAAATATTTCAAATTCTCTTGAAGACAAGCCAAATACTAAAAGGTCTAGAAATTCTGCAGACACACCACCTTCAGGAACAGTATTGGCATAAGCTGCTAACTTATGATCCAATTCCAATAAAATACTTTCCCAAGCTTCAGTTAAAAGGGTAAGTGTGTGAGAGGCATAGGTCATGAGCCCATAGATCTGACCATAACGATAAGCAAGAGCACGAAGTTCCTGATGTCGGCAAGCCAGAATCATCGTCTCAATTGTTACGTGCACGACCTCCCTTTCTCCACCAAGGTCTCGTTCCACCAAGCAACTCAGCAAATGAAGATCATGAGAGGGTGTAGCATCTAGGACTTGTCCTGCTCCTGGCACTGACTCTCCTAGATTTACAGTAGCACAATGGAAGAGTCCAAAGGCATAGATGTATACAGATGCTGCAGATGTAGCAACAGTGAGGAGAGTCAATGATGTCTGATCCCGCAGAAGACACCCCTCATGCCATCCTTCCTCACGGTCCTCTCCACTACTTCCTGTATATGTCTTAGAGAGTGAGGGAAGTGGTGGGAGAAACGTCTCTGATGAATCCTGAAACACATACAATATGACTATGCAACATAAAATTTTATAGGATACAGGACTGTACTTACATTATTTTCACAATTTACATTTTCAAAAGTTCTTGAAATCCACAAATTGCTTAAAAAGTGGGACTTTATAATACCTATGAAATATGCTTTCACTAATTCCTCCTCAAGAAAATTCCATTCAAGTACATATTTACAAAAGCACACTCTAGGTTCAGTAAGCACTTCACTCAAATATTGTCTTTCCATCATTCATTAAACATGCTTTCTTTATTTAAACAAACTACCCTTCAATACTCTCTACAAGTACACTCACCACCTCAAGATTCAAGCATGTATTTCATTCATAACTCCTTTTATAGTACAACTAGTGTAACATCTTACTCTGATTTCTCTATTCCACATTAGCTGCACTAAGAATTTCCCATAATTAGGTCTCAGTACTGTACTGTACTCCTTTTGACTATGAATAAGAGGGACTGATCCTGAAATCCCATTTTGTAGTCAAACTGGGATCTGGTAATTAAAGTACTGTAGTATAATGGAAAATATCTATGGGTCTAATACCCAGGGTTTGCAGGATGTCCTGAAAATATCTAGGATCAAAGCATACAATGAATCCTTTGTTGGTAAAAGCATAAGTCTTCCACAGATTCCATCAGAAGTCTTAATAGGTCAGCTGAGCCAGAAACAGCCATCTGTTTAATGATTCTTCTCACTGCCAGCCTATGGATCAGAACTTTCCCTACAAAAGCTGGACCTTTAATCATATAAATGCTAATCCCCCTACAATGACTGAGCATTTTCCAAAACTCCAAATATTGGTAGGAGAAACAAAACTTGGTTACATGGTAATAGCTTCTTACCAACTAGTGTCTCACAAAGTGAAAGCACTGAAAGGGTTAAGGCAGGGGTTACACAGATCTGCCTAAAAGGTCTACTCTAGACCCAGAAATCAAGAACATATGGCTCCTAGATATGCATCACCATATGAAGTTCTCTTGCTAGAATGACAAACGAAAACACTATATAACAAGACAGCATTATAGACCATAACTTCACATCCAAACACCATAAAAAACTGGCCTTTGTAAAACATTTATAGAGCATCATCCACATTAACAAAATTCAAACTGTCAAATGAATAGGTCCAGCTTTCATCATAAGTAGAAGAAAGATCAGAACATGCACTTAATGGCACTATGGAAGCAGAAGTACAGTGATTACCCAATGTTATCCTCATCATACATCATAATTATGCCCTATAAGCAAGGCTTGAAGGTCACTGTCCTCAAGAAAGACAAATCCTGAATCCTGACCCAAAAACAGGAAGTTGTCAGACTCTTCTAACCTAGTCTCCAGGAAAAAGGAACATTAACCCCCTTCCTTTTCTGAGACTAGCAGTTCCACTACACTTTTGAGTTTGTTGATGTAAGTCATGAAAGGTTCCCAGCCCCAGCATTTGGTAAAGTGCTGAGTTTGCAAACCATGAAATTAGGGCATGATGCTGGCAATACTTGCCCTGGATACAACCCCACCAGCAAACTATTAATTCATGCAACATGATAAACATACCTATAATACAATACTAATACATACTTAGGACTGTGGTAAACAGTCTCCTCTAGGACTATTGTTAAACTCGTTGGAGGAAGCACAGAGCTTTGTAGTTTATCCTCTGTTTGTCTCATCATCTGCAGGACATAGTCAAAGACCCCTTGATATCCAGCCTCTTAAAATCCTCCAAGGGCTTCCTAACAAAACATTTGGAAAAATCCCTGCCGTATAATTTCATTCCGTACAGGATACGAACCTCAAATAATGTTTCCTTCTTTGGGGGCTCCTCAGGTACATGTACTGCCCAGTTGAGGGCTGTGACCTCAGCATTCACATTCAGTTTGTGTACAGGATTACTGTCTTCTATATCCACTAAAACCACTTCACCTATAAGGATAAAATTAGATATTTAACACTTTGTCTGCTTAAAGTATTAATTTTATTTTATAATTTTCACAGACTGGTAAATTATATATGACATTACTACAGGCCTAGAAATTCATAAAAAGTGTAATAAGTACAAGAGGGAAGAAGGGCACATCACAGTGGCCATGAAGAGAGGTTCTTTAGAGGTGTATCAGGATCTGTCAGCAAGTAATGACTGTCATAAAATTCCAAGTCTGTTTATATTACTTTCACATACGACATAAAACAATTTTCAAAATTATATCTTTATGCAATGAGGCATTATACAGTTGGCCCTAGAGATTTGCGAGGGTTATGTTCTTGAAAACCTCAAGACTATAGAAACCATAGTTTAATGTGAAGAGAGAGAGAGGTTCCTGGTAGAAGAGAACATAGTGGAGAATTGGTAAAGTTCAAGAACAATAACTATAATAAATACTGTTCCTGTAAATAATGATAAACTATAAAAATTAAAGTGTTTTTAGAATTAGCTTTGAATGCAGGTATCCCTTGCTATATGAATGGGTAAGGTTACTTGAAAACCATTTGTCAAGTGAATATTTGTACTGTTTAGCAAATAACAAAACATACAGGAAATAGTGGGTTCTGCTCCCTAATGACAAGAAAACCCCAACATTATACCCAAAACTTAAAATCAGTTCACAAACAAACACAAAAACACCTAACTACTGTACATTAGTGCCTAATAAATAAATAAATTAATAAAATATAAATCTGGTACATAACCTTCAGAGACCACCATTCATATACAGGTAAGCAAGAAAAGCTTCTGTAAGGTGAGAAACAGGTGTAAGAATAGCATACAGTATTCATATGATTAATATTCATAAGAGCAAATGTTAGTACAGCAAGGGATACTTGTAAGATACGTCACGATAATTGAGGCATTCTGTGTGACAATGACAAGTGTGCCAAATTTATGTTTCAAAAAACATACATCAAAGTTTTAAAAACATAAATAACCATAAAATCTTCACCAGAATTGTAAAGTAATAAAATAAATTTACTTGAGTACCCCCTGTACTTTACTCAAGTAACATTTTTGGGTATGGTAGACCCTTGCCATTCACGAGGGATAGGTTCCAAGAAATGGCGCGAATTGGCAAAACCGCGAATAGCAATTTACACTACTTTAGTGCACTACTGTACTCGTATATCTATAGCCCTATACCAAATAACTGACCAGCCGCAGCACTCATCCCTTCTTTTAACTTACCTAATAATAAAACATTCTTTGTCAGGGTCATTACTGATTTATGCCTTTTACATTTCACTCGACTAGCATCACAAGCACTAACACTGGGCAGTCTTTTAGAGGCCATTTCTCACAGAAACACTAAAGTTTTGAAAGTACAACACAAGATGCAGCTTGGGGTGACTCGTTGTGCTGCAGGAACAGGCTTGCATGCTAGCCACCATCTGCTTACCGCAAATCATTGAAATTGCGAATCACAAACTCTCAAGGGTCTACTGTAACTACTTTTTAAAAAGTACTAAAATATTTTAGTACTTTTATTTTTACTTAAGTATGGTTTTCTAATACTTTTACTCCAATACAATTAAAAAAACAAAACACATTACTTGCTCACAAACTAACAAACAATTTTAATGTCTGTGGCAAACTATAGTAGTAATATATTTTTTAACAAATTAATTATTAACCACAGTGAAAGAGTTGTGTAGGTGGAGCCATGAAGGGTACAGCATGGGTGTGGGGAGACACCGCACGGTCACATACCTAGAGGTCTCGTGGTGCGAAAAATTCAGCCACTCATCAATTAGAATCGAAAAGTGACGTCACCACAGCCACACCCCCAATTGGAGGGACAATTCATGGTGAGTTTTAGTCAGACTCAGTCACTATGGAGGCAACAATCATCCACAAACTCCTCAACTGAAGGAGCTTGAAAGCTACTTGGAATACCCAGGGGTTGGAATGGAGCTACTGAGGTCTTTCCCAACATTATATGACTTATCTTTGAAGCTTAACACCTCACTACCTGCATCTGCTGCTTGTGAGCTTCTGTTTAGTCATACTGGGCATATTGTTTATTTAATTAATTACACCCCAGGGGGCAACAACCCAAGTCACAAGACTATGCGGCCAGACACTAATGCATTGGTACTCGTGTTTCGCAGGACACGCTATGACTTGTGATATGGAGACAATATTGATATGTTTTAAGGACAATGAGAGTTAGCACCCACCAAAGAGTGGGTAGCATACAAGAATTAAATACATATTATTACAAATAAGTGGGTGGTGACTTATAGTGGTCAGTGACTCTTCCTGTGGTAGGAGGTCCCTGACCGTGGGACAGTCAAACCAATACAATAGTGTTGGGACAGTTAGAGTTCACAGGAAGAGAAGCGCAGGTCATCCTTCACCTCAGATACATGCCAGATAGATTTGTATCATAACCTAATGCAAACAGAGACAACATTATGTCTGTGGACCATAAGTCAACGTCGACAATATTTGTGTGGATAAGGAAGAAAGTGATCATAGTGTTGGATGGATATATTTTCAGCCCGTTCACCATCCCTGCTATAGATTGTAGGGAGAAGAGCAGCACAACGTATTCACTTTTGGTAGGTCATGCTGGGCTTCTATTTAGGCCTAAAAGATACTGATTGGACAGCCATAATTTTGAGAATCAGTTAATTATTAATTTTAATGGAAAAATTTGCAAATACAAGATAAACGTGTGTAATGCTGTCTTTTATTTTTATCTTTAGTTAACTATTTGTTTATAATTTACTGTGGATTCATTTTAATCGTTGAGACAATAATTTTGTTGTTACATTTTACTTTCAGTATTTGAGTATACTATTGACATTTGGATACTTTTACTTCTACTTGAGTAACAATTTGCCAATATAATAATACTTAATCTGACACACTAGTCTGTATATTACTATAAAACAAAATTTTATGAATGCAAGGAATGTAAAGTTATGATAAAAAAGTGCAGCAGCATCACATTATGTGTAAATGTGTAATGACAGATTAAATGGGAATGCAGCTGAAACAGGCCATAAACTCAATGTTCAATGGCTAACAGAACCACAAGACATAACCACAAAGTTGACTTGTTGCTGACTGAGGCAGGTTTGTTTCTCACTAACCCAGACCCCACATGACCCAGACACACTTGACATTATTATAGTATTCTCTTTTATCTTACTGTAACTGTTTCAGCATTTGCTTGATATTAGAACTGTTACTGTAAACATATTTATTTTTTTAATATCATAGGGCTTTGTTATGAAAGGAGAATGAAGGGATAGTGTGTATTTGATTCTTGCCACCCTGCATCATCATAATAAAAAATATAAATAAATGTTTCTATCAATGGCAGAAAATACCAGTAAAAAAGTTCTTTACAACTTTTTCTTAATAATATAATCAAATCCCATAAATACCTTTGCAGATGATACAAACCTGTAGAATATCCAATTGCAAGAACTTTACTGTCAGGGCGCCATGCCAGTCCTGTGACCTTAATATTTTCACCTGGTGAGCTAATCACCCATACACGCTGCCATGACAGTCGGTGCATTGCAACTTGACCTGGCAAAGTTACCCTTGATTAATATAATAAATATACAGAAAAGATAATTCAAATATGACGCTACTTCCCCAAAGTAAAATATGATAAACAAAACGAGATGTCATCCTCTACGTTGCAGAACTGAAACAAAAACAGTACAGTATAAATTATGGTGAATGATCAAAAAACATCATGCCACCACATCACATACACTGTATTAAGGGTCTGACATTTAGGGAAGTACAGTTAATAACCATGAACTGGGCCAACTATCCTAAATATCAAGATATTTGTCCATTATCTTGCTTGAGTGATGCGAAATCTTTTTGCTGCCCGGAAATTAAAATATGAAGGACAAACAGAGAGACGACAGCCACCATATGCCACACATTCTATTCACTGTGTTGATTTAAAAACATTTTAATATCTCAATATGATAGTGATATTTTGAACATTCTAGCCACTTTAGAAAGATGATTGAAGGTCACTGATGGCTCAAATATAATCCCAACTGAATTGTTAAGGAGAATATTCTAAACAAGTTTCTTCAGAGGACAGAGGACTTATCATACTACCTATATAATTTATAATGTACCGAACAAAAAACCAAGTTTCATTTTTGCCAGTGTCATTGTTTCAAGATAAGAAAAAATAAAAATGCACACACCAAATATAAGAAGACACTGCCAACACTGCCACTACTATTCCATTACACATCTAGTGAAGATGAGTCAATGATATCAAGAAATATATGAACAAATTTATATTTTAGGAGTGAAAACTCCAATTGCAAATGCAAATTATATTATAGGATAAGAATGTACAGTACAGTACAGTCAACCCTCACTTTACGCGGTCCCACATTCCGCGTTTCCACGTTTACGCGGTGCCCTGCCGGAACCCAGGATGCTCACATTCCGCGGTGCGTGTACCCCTTTACGCGGAGTGTGTCCGGCTCGACGCTATTTTTAGATTCGCCCCACCCGCCTGCTCCCGCCTCCTCCTGGCCAAGCCGCGCGGTAAGGTTGCGCAGTGCATGTCTCTGTTGCGTTATCACTGACGTCATATGACGTATCGGACTGTGATTGGCCATGCATCCCTACCTCCCTCCGCTGCTAGCTGTAATTAGTTTGAAGTAATATGACGGGTCCACCCGGGGGAGGGAGGGAGGGGGGAAAGACGACACTTGACCTAGCCGCGGCAGTTTCATCCCTCCAGGCCACACCGTGTAATCGTGCATCCATTGTTCTGTAAAATGGCTTCCGCCCCCAGAGAGAAAACCAGCCGCCCTAAGCCAAAGAAGATACGACGTTCCTTAAGCTATGAGGTGAAGTGCAAGATCATCCAAGAGTTAGAGAAAGGAACAAGACAGGTTGATTTGGCGCGCCAGCATGGTGTGAACGAATCTACAATCCGGACAATAAAGAAGGATGCAGCCAAGATAAAGGAGCACATGAAGATCACAAAGTCTACAGGTGCTTCTATGATCAAGTATTTTCACAACCAGGTGCTTCTCAAGACAGAAAAATTACTTGTGAGCTACTTGGTGCGTCAGGCGCGACGGAACATTGGGGTCGACACGCACTCTGTTAAGGAGTACACACAAGAATTGTATGCTGCAGTGTCACGAAAGATGGGAATTACAGAGCCCAAACCCTTTAATGCTTCCTCTGGGTGGTTACAGAGGTTTAAGATACGGAACAAGATCACCAATATAAACATTGGTGGTGAAGAAGCCAGTGCTGACCGTGCTGCGGCTAGGGAATTTCCTCCGTTTTAACGTGAGATTATGGAGGAAGGACAGTACACCGACGACCAGGTGCTTAACATGGACGAATCTGGTCTTTTTTGGAAAAAGCTACCTTCCAAGACCTTCGTTGTGAAGAATGCCAGCAAGATTCGGGGCCGGAAGATGCAGAAGGAGCGCATCACCATCCTGTTTACCACCAATGCCTCCGGTACCTGTAAGCTCAAGTTATCGGTGATCCACACAGCCCGCAAGCCGCACGCCTACAAGAACATGGACATGACCAAGCTAAATGTCCACTGGCTGACCGCACGTAAGGCGTGGATGTTCTCTACACTGTCCCTCTCCTGGTTTGATGACTGTTTCGTTCCCGATGTAAAGAAATTCTCTGAGCAACAGAATGTGCCATTCAAGATTTTGTTGCTGCTGGACAACGCACCAGGACATTCGCCCCTACTGTTAGATCGTCACCGCAAGGTAAAAGTGGTCTTCCTTCCTCCCAACACTACGTCTATATTACAGCCCATGGACCAAGAGTTAATCTGTAATGTAAAAGCTGCATTCTCAACAAAAAAATTCCAGCTCCTGAACGACTACACCAACACCAGGGAAGAGTTGCGTAACCTGAGTGACACCACCACCGATAGCAAGAGCGAAGAAGACGAGGATCAACAGTTGGCAGAGCAAAAAATACTTTTTAACAATTCTGGAGAATATTTAACATCAAGAAAGCTGTGGACTTCTTGGTGGAGGCATGGGATCAGCTGTCTGTAGCAACTGTTCGTCACGCATGGAGACATGTGTTGCAAGGCATTCCGGGCGTAAGGCAGAGTCAATCTGTGACTGGTGAGGTTCAGACTGTTGCAGTAGCAGTGGACCTTGCCAGAGAAGCTGCGCAGAGTGTTACAGCTGCAGGCTTCTCCGAGACCACCAACGACGACATCCTGGAGGTGATAAGGGATCCTGATGTGACTACCGACGAGATGGTAGATGATGATGATGTCAGTGAAGAGGCAGGTGGTGCGTCATCCCAAGAAGACCACCGCTTATCCCATAGTAATGTTAGGGGTGCCATCGAGTGTGTCGAGAAAATCAAGCTCCTCCTTTCCGACGACCATGACACAAACAGGTATGAAATCTTCACTACCCAGCTGTTGCAGACTATGGAGCCCTACTTCAAGGTTTATCACGACAACATAAACACCAGCCGTCAGCAAAGCATAACAGAGTTCTTCGCCCACAACCCACCACAGCCAGCCCAAGCCAGTGATAGTGACAGAGGTAGAGACAGTGAAGATAACTTTGAGGGATTTGTCAGGGAGGCCCTGACAAGTGTGGATGACAGTGATGGTGACTCACCTGAGGGCCAGTAGCCTGCCCTCTGCCTCGGAACCAGCTTCCATCCCCGTACGCCGACCCATCTCTTCTACTAACGTAAGTGTTCAACCTAACTTTTAGTTTTCCTAACCTAACTTTTATTTTTCCTAACTTAACCTTTATTTTTCCTAACCTAACCTCTTCTATATTACTTGTTTGTGCATACCATCATAAAGTTAAGATAAAATTTTTATTACAACATAGTTGTGTGTCGTCAAAAAGTGGAGTTTGGGGGTCGGCCCGGTCTCTATTTCAATTAATCCCATATGTTATGTTGTTCACTTTACGCGGTACCCTGTGGGTTATATTAACCGCGTAAAGTGAGGGTTGACTGTACAGTATTTACAATTCATTCAACATTACATAAAGATGCATAATTTTCTATTCACTTTTAAAACTACTGTAGTTCCTACCTTGTATTCATTAAAAAACAAAACCCAGGGAACCACAAGAGGCCACTATTTGCAGTGTACTGTACTTCCCACCTGTACAGCACTAGACACTTTCTCTGACACTATTTTACTTGTGCTTTCTTACTTCTTAATACAGTACAGTACTGTACATTATAAGTAGAACCAGTAATGCTACTACAGGTATTTGTTTATTAGTAGTTGATCAATATGGAATACAGGGGGGTATTTCATTTTATAATCAAACTCACAATTTTTTATACACTAATTCCCAAGCAATGTTTTTTCCTTAAATGATGGGTGAGAAGCCATGGTGGCACCTCTGGTGTGCAAATAACGCATTTGTTTGCCATGGAGGTACATTTGAAATATTCCCTGCCCGATTTCCCTCATGAAATAAATGAATTTATCGCTATACTGTAGTATATTGGAAAATTTTGATATAATTTTTTTTTTATAAAGTTGCGATATATTCCGACCCTACTGTAGTATTAACATTTAAAAATATTGCAATATATTGTAGTTATATCTGTGTACAACAAAAACTATTCCTAACAGACACCCGATGTATAATTCTCATCTGTAATAAAGAATATAAATTATCAGCCGAATAAAATATGTCAGAAATATTAAGATGTTATTAACTCTTTGACTGATCAATGTGTCCCCTGAGGATAATGTTATCGCCACTGGCTTCAGCTACAGTGCTGGCGTGTGATGCCAATAAATCTTTCGACCTGTGACCTCACCAGATGTAGAAGTGTTTACAGACAAGTCCTGGTTCTGCTGAGTGGACTGTCTTCGACTGGTGGCGGTGCTGCCTACCCCGCTGTGAAGACCAGTCCTCTGCTCGCACTGGTGAACACCGACTCACAATCCTGTCCGAGAATTTGTGCCAGGACAATTTACGCAATACTGTTGTCTCTTGGAACACCATACTGATCAGCATTGACCCGCACTTGTAAGTACAGCCTAAGTGATGACATACCCCTCGGTACTGAAATATTGTTGACTAATTACGACTACTCGTTTCTGCTTAACCTGAAGTAATAAGACAATGCAGAATGAAGAGTAGCTAAGATTAATAGAGTTATGAACTTTGTGTCATGTCACTATGTTTAATAAATTTTAATTAAGATAAAATTGTGTGAGACTAGCTAATTATGTATCAGATGAATCACCATGTAATATTATGAACCCGTCAAAAGGCGGGTTTCAATCATTCCCTTCAACTTGCCCGTCACCTGAACGTCCTTAACCAAGGCGTTTACAGATAGAATTTTGCAATTTCTAAGAATGATGAAAATAAAAATACTGTAGTGTATAGTAATCTATCCAATAGCCAGAATATTCGATTCCCAGAGCTCTCCATTACTCGGGATTATTTATTTATTTTATTGTTTTAACATTCCAAGAAATTCGGGGAAAAATCTCTCCGTTCTGCATTTGGATAAAATTCAGAGATTTCATCAGGCATCAACACTTGCCAAGCGCGTGGGTGGGTAGGCTGCGAGTGCTCCTAGGCTACAATTGGCTTCTACTGTCAGGTGACTGCATTGGATGCCATGATTGGTTGATGTAGTATCTCGCAGCCATCTCCTCAAACCCTTGCATCATGACACACTTAGTTCATTGTCTGCTGCCATTGTAGAAGCTTGCTTGCTCGCTCACTGCTGTTTTCACATATGATCTGTGTTGTGCAGTATTGTACATTACTGTACAAGGGGTCCCCAACTTACTAACATCCAACTTATGAAAGCCCGCAGATAATGGGGTTAAACTTGAAATTTACAGTACAGTACAATACAGTATTTTATTTACCTGATGACTTATTTTTTTTTAATTTCATTGACTGTATTTTGTCATTCTATTTCTTCCTTTCTATTAAATCATGTGATTATAGATGTACATAAGGACTTAGGCTATGATATACAGTGGTCCTTCGGTTAACGAATGGTTCGATTAACGAAATTTCGGTTAACGAATTACCTTCCATAAGAATTTTCAAATCGGTTAACAAACAAAAATTTGATTAACGAAAACCTTATGACAACATGTATTGGCTTGCGCATCGACTGGTAGGCTAGTCCGCCAATACAGTAACCAGTTCTAGGCTTACATTCATTTCCATTGGAGTAAATATCAAGAAGGTTGTGCTCTTTAATATTTTTGCAAGTTTTATATTAAAATTATTAGTCAATTTAACATTTATTTAACATAACTGATAATATGCAGTACAGGAACTAGTTTTTGGTGCACTCATCAGCCACTTCACTCACCCACCAAGGCATCTGTTTAAATCTCTGCACAGTGGAGGAAACATCTTGCTTGTGGGTCTCTTGAACACAGAATATTTTTACATTTTTACAGTACAATTATTGGTCATTCTGAAAATGATTTAACATATTGATAATATATAGCGCAGTGCAGTGTGGATTTAAATAAAATAATCGTTAATTACAGCTAGTGAACTTAAAATTTTAGTGGTGAAATTACTATATTGAATCCAGCATGGATCCAAAGAAATCTAGAAAGGCAATTTCAATGCAAGTGAAACAGGAAATTATTAAGAAACAAGAAGAAGGCATAAGAACAAATGTACCAAGTAAAGAATATGGCATGTCGACATCAACTGTGTCTACAATTATTGCGCAGAAAGACAAATTTAAAGAAGTGAAAGTGAGAGATAAATCTACCAGTGTTTAAAGGTAGATCATTAATTGCAGAAACAGAGAGGTTACTTCTTATTTGGATTAAAGAAAAACAAATGAAAGGAGATTCAATTTCTACTAAATTTATTTGTGAAAGAGCCAGGGAAATATAGAAACATTTGAAGGAAGATCAACCTAGTTCTTTCGAAACTGACTTTGAAGAGTTTAGGGCCATTAAGGGCTGGTTCGATAAATTTAAGAAAAAAAGCGACATTTTTAGTGTTGTTAGGCATGGTGAAGCTGCCAGTGCAGAAAAAGCAGCAAAATTTGTAGTGGAGTTCAAGGTACTGATGGATGAAGAGAATTATCTTCCAGAGCAAGTGTTAATGTAGATGAAACAAGGCTATTCTGGAAGAAAATGCCCAAAAGGACATTCATCACTAGAGATGAAGCCTCTTTACCCGGGCATAAACCCATGAAGGACCGTCTCACTCTATTGCTTGGTGCCAAGTTTCAGGAGATTTCCAACTGAAGCCCATGCTTGTCTACCACTCTGAGAACCCCAGGGTGTTCAAGCAACAAAAGGTGGTAAGAGAACAACTTGGAGTTTATTGGAAGTCCAACCGTAAGGCATGGGTAACAAGAGAGCTCTTTAATGAATGGGCTGTTGAGGTGTTTTGCCCTTCTGTGACGAGTTACCTAACCACCAATAAACTTCCTTTAAAGGCACTTCTCCTTCTGGATAATGCTCCTGGTCATGACCCTGAACTTGCCAGCACTTTGGAGGCACGATTTGACATTGTCAAAGTGTTGTTTTTGCCTCCCAACACTACATCAATTATGCAGCCAATGGACCAAAATGTAGTCAGCAACTTCAAGAAGCTGTACATGAAGAAAATGTTCAGAAGGTGTCATCAGGCAACTTCCACTGATCCTGATCTAACACTGTCACAGTTCTGGAAGATACAATACAACATCCTGGAGGCTGTAAAATTGATAGTGTCAGCATGGCAAGAAGTCTCCATTCGATCCCTGAATTCTGCATGGAAAGCACTGTGGCCAACAGCAGTCCATGATTTTGAGG
Organism: Homarus americanus; assembly: GCF_018991925.1. NCBI lineage: Eukaryota > Metazoa > Arthropoda > Malacostraca > Decapoda > Nephropidae > Homarus > Homarus americanus. The sequence continues at coordinate 3,539,735 of NW_024712526.1, read as the reverse complement.
GATTTGAGGAAGAAACGGAGTTGGACCAGGAGATTGCATCCATTGGTCAGTCAATGGGACTCGAAGTGGAGGAGGATGATGTTGAAGGGCTTATGATGTCTCATGAGCAGGAACTTACTCCTGAAGACTTGAAACAACTGGATGAGATGTTAGAAACAGACAGTGGTAAGGAGGAAAGGGAAAGTGATGACCATATGTCTTCTTCTGAATTAAAAGATGTTCACCACTGGGATAGGTTCAGGAAACTGGCTTCAAGGCACCCTGATGTGGAAACAACAGAACCGATTTTGTACAAGAGTAGGCCACTTACAAGAGTGTTTCCCTTAGCTATTTTACTGGATAATGTTTGACCTTATAATAAAGTTGCAAAGGACCATTACAGCATTTCTGTAACTATTCATGATAATACCTTTACACAATTCTAAATACTGTACTGTACAGAATTGCAACACACAATTAGGTGTCCAATACAATTATGCATCTGCACTGGAAAATACTGAAAAGTCTGGATGCAAGAGCTTTCCAGCTAGTTAATGCCATATATTAAAGTTTTCATTGTACTGTATTCAGTATTCTTACTGTACAGTATTCTTACATTTTGGATGCTGTGAGGGGAATTACAATGAAAAATGCTGAAATTAAGAGAAGTCTCCTCTTATATTTCTTAGAAAACAATGTCCATATTAACTCAAACAGTACCTTGGATATTTGCAATGGCTACTAAATCCATCTTTGGAGACCAAACACATCTTGTGATTTCAGTTGCAACATGTCGCTCCTCAACTTGCTTCATAATACACGTGGCAGCCATAATGCTTTGATAACTTGTATGTTTTCTTGAAATATTTGTAATAAAAACCTTCAAACTTCTTCAGGGCTTCTGATGTTTTTGGCACCCTGGTAATTCCATCTTCAAACCTGATAAGAAATTCTGAAAAAAAAAATATATATATAAACTTTACATTAAGGTGTATATAAAAAAAATATATACATACAGTCTCTCCTCGACTTATGACGAGGTTCTGTCCCGACGGCCAGGTCATAAGTCGATTTGGTCATAAGTCGAAAAGACAAAAATAATACGTAGAAATTCTAAAATAGGTGTCTCTTTTTCTTCTCAGCACCACAAGAACTCTCACTTTTAAGCTTGCCCGCAATTTTAAAGGGAATTACAAATGAAAATATTGTCAGTACACAGCGCGATCACTAACGTCGGGACTCGAAAATACGTAATGTGAAAATATTTTATACAACCATGGCCATTGGCCGTCGTATGTCCGCGTTGTCGTAAGTCGAATATGTCATAAGTCGAGGAGAGACACACACAAACAAACAAACAGACAGACTTCTTTGTTATATATATATATATATATATATATATATATATATATATATATATATATATATATATATATATATATATATATATATATATATATATATATATATATATATATATATATATATATATATATATATATATATATATATATATATATATATATATATATAGTGGTCCCTCGGTTAACGAACACAATTAGATCCAGAAGGTCGTTCGTTAACCGAAAATTTTGTTAACCAAATCCATTGTTTCAATGGGATATTGGGTAATTGGTTCCAGCTCACCGAAAAGTACATACAAAGTAAAAAAAAAAATGCAGTAAAGTACACTTACTTTGAGGTGTGTATGCAGAAGGCTCCTGGTTGATGATGGAAGTTGAGTAAGATTAGGTACATTTCTTTGGTTGGTTAGGTCAGGTTTTATTAAGTTAGGTTAGGTTAGGTTGTGAACATGTATAGAAAATTGAACGAAATCAAACAACTCCTTCTGGTGGTAGTGGTGTTCTGATACCTTACCGAAACTTCTTTAGTTTCTGGTTAATCTGGGATCCTGTTGCAAATTATTACCAAGAGCTTTAGTTTTAGTTTTTTAGTTTAACAAATTTATTGGCAAAGCTTGTAGTACAGTTTGCCTATTCTGAGTTATTCAGTCAGGTCTTGACACTGAGGGTGGTATTACTTCTCAATGCCAAGCAGGACAGAGGTTCATACACACAGAAATACATCATATTCATTAACAGCTATATATGTATAGAGATCAGATTCATGTGGGTAATATCACTGTTCACTGCCATGCAGGACAGAGGTTCGTACACAAAGAGATGCATCATATTCATTGACACTATATATAGGTCAGATTCATGTGGGTAATGCCACTGTACACTGCCATACAGCACTACCAAGAGCAATTATCTTTTACTTTACTTTATCCTCTTTGAAAAAGTTTCTAAAGTTGCTGTAGGTCAATTTAAAATAGTGCACCATTCTTTCGGTCATTTTATATTAGTGCACCGTTCTATCTCTCACTGTTAGAAATGTTTTTTTCCGAATGTTAAACAATTCTAAGACATTTTTCTTCTATTATATTTTTGTCGTAAATTAAGGTTAGGTTAGGTTTGGTTGGTTTTGGGTGATTTTCTATGTTATTTTACAAAGAAAAAGGGGTAGGTTAAGCTAGGTTATATTTCTTTTTTGTATTAGAAATATGATAGAAGAAAAATGTCTTTGAATTGTCAAAACATTCGGAAAAGCACTAATAGTACTTGGCTGTTGCTATTAACTCAGGACCCTGTTCAAGAGAAATACCAATCCATTTTCAGAAGGAGATAGATGCTAATATTTATACATTAAATAATCAAACAAGTTAACATTGCTTCAGAATGTATATACCAGCACATAGATGGTGTAGATTTCAGATTCAAAATTTGCTACATGCAGCATGAGGACTGTTTATTAAATACCCCCATACACCATGTGTAGGGTAAAGCGTAATACCATTCCAGCACCCAATAGGCGGTCCGACTAATTCCCCAAATGTACCCAAATGTAGCCAAATGTAGCCGCAATTAAGTCAAATAATGGTCCTACATGAATAAATCGGACTGCCAATCACTTCTCGACTAGTATTTGGTGTCACGAAGTAAAAAAAAAATGGAAAACTTACTTTAATCTGAGTTAATAGATCGCGTGCATGTACCGAGGGAGAGAGTAATTACCAAAATGTACCCAAATGTAGCCGCAATGAAGTCAAATGATGGTCCTAGAAGAATAAACCGGGCTGTGAATCACTTCTCGATTATTATTTGGTGTCATAAAGTTACAAAAAATTGGTAAACTTAATTTAATCTGAGTTGTGTTAGGTTAGGTTAGGTACATGCACTCGATCTATTAACTCAGATTAAATTAAGTTTACCAATTTTTTTGACTTCGTGACACCAAATACCAGTCGAGAAGTGATTGGCAGTCCGATTTATTCATGTAGGACCATCATTTGACTTTATTGCGGCTACATTTGGGTAACTGATCGAAGGTTTTATTCTGTGAGACTTTGATATATTCTGGCTACATTCAAATAATTAGTCGGACCCCCAAATAGGGAGTTTATGCTTGCCTTCTTTGATGTGCCTTAGGTGACGAGAGGGCGTTACTGATTTTGTTAGTAAACTACACACGATTAGGTAAGAATAAATGTAAGTGGGGAGGAATCCTTGTACAGTTCACAAAACATATAAGGACCCTATTAATGTTAAGTGCCAGAACTGTCCCTAGTTGGTCAAGAAGTTATTATAACGGGATGCATTGTGATTTAAACAAACAATTTGCGAGCTAATTAGCAATACAACTTACCGTGTTTTAATTCCAGGGCAGCATTGCTCGTTGATAAGGTTCAATCTAACTTCTTAAAACACAAACTCAAATCCCGTACTGTGTTGTTAAAACTAAACTGGCTTGTGTTAGAATCCTTGTACTACGACTTAAACTTCCAACAGCACCAATTTATACACACCTTTATTATCATTATGATGAATTCTTGTTATATAAATATAATTTTTTATTTTCATTAATATTTTATTAAAAGTGTAATTCAAGAACATCGTCTCTACTCATTTCCCGTTTTATGATAACAATTGCAAAAGTCAAGTAAGAATGTCAAAATATTAAAACATGGTACGTATAAAATAATGTATAAAAGATAACGTCAATTGATATATTATGACTAAACCATAAAACTTAATGTTTACTATTACCATAGTTGTGAAATAGTGTAAGTAATAACTCAATGTCATATATGAAACTTATATTCAAGGTCGCTACAGATACAGAGGGTCCATCTCTCATAATTTTTAATTGTTGGTGGACTTGTGTAAATTTGTAATGTAATTACTAATCTTGGTATGCTTTGGCCCTCAATTCAAAACCGTGATTTGAACCCGGGCGGAGGTTAAAACTGTAGTTCATTCCCTATTGTGCTTATGCTTGGTATTGTGGGGTACGGGTTGTTTGTGTTCACACTCAGGATGGGATGGAGAAAGAAAACTCACATTGTGCTCTCATGTATACATGTTGTATTGGATGTACAATGCAGCTTGGTGCTGGGAAGGCAGCATGGTTACAAGCGTGATGTAGAGAGAACTGGTTGGTGAGGGTGCTCAGAGGAGGACCAGCTTGTGGGTCGCCATACTCGCCGGCGGGAGAGAGGGCCGCCAGGCAGGCGGAGGAGGAGGAGGTGTTGCTTGCTGGTTGGTGTAGGTAGAAAAGAGACAGGTCACCACGAGGTCAGGTCTTTTATAGCGGAGGTAGGCGTGGGTAGATAGTTGACCTCCGTGATGTATGGCGGCGCTAGTTGACCTAGACCACGAGGCACACACTGGGGAATTCGCGGGGTCGGCTACTCAGCGACAAACAGCGTTTGTAGGGGAGAAATCCACTACAGTATCATTTGTTTGTTTGCTTTATGTTTGGTACAAAACAAAGAAATAATGGAAAGACTTCATTGGACAGTGAATTTCATCTTTGACTTCGACCTTTTATGATAAATATTAAAAATTTTCTAACATCTTCTCTGAAGTGCTAATGCCTTGAAATCATTTGCATTTTAATAGTCCAGATATTTAACATTATTTTAGAGAATAACAGGTCTGCTTACCAATTGTGAACACATTTAGTTTAAATAAATAGACAGCTACACGAATATTTTCTTTGAACCAATCAGCTATTTTTATAGAAGAGGGGCGTGGTTTATTGGCCAGGTTAGCGTGGGAACACCTATAGTTCCTCAATGTATCTGAGCCTGCCCCAGCTCCAGGCAAACCTTGCAGAGTCATGTTCACGGTATGTGTACTATATGTTGTTACGCCATAACTTACCAACTTGAATTACGTTAAAGATTAATCTACTAATGAGAGCAAATATGGCATAACAAAAACAAAAAACAAATTGCCAACTCAGCACAACTTAGTCCAAGGTTCGATCACAGCCGTCTCTTTATCCCAACAGTTCAGGAGTGAAGGTTTGGAATTTTACACATTACAAAAAAAAAAAAAAAAATCAAGTAAAATTTAATAAAAAAAATTACCGTAATAAGTGTGTAGGTTCCATAAGATAAATTAAATCAAGAATAAATATAATCCTTAATAAACCACTAATATATGCACAGTAAATAACCATGAACTACTTTGTAATATCACCATTAATTGCACTTTACACAAAATAAATAATAATAGAGCAGCACGGAATAGATAATACTCAACTAATCCCTATTTGAAAAGGTATCCACCACTGACAAACTAAGACATCCTCCTACTCCCAAGGCCAGCCCGTGACTGACATTACTTCATAGGAACTTTAGTAGTCCATACTCCAGGGAACTACAAACCTAAAACTAAACTTAATCAACTTCCACATTAAGCTGTAAAAATACCTACATACATACAGAAAAATATTTTGCGTATCAAATACCAGCCCTGCTCACACATACGAAATTGTATATACAATGGGGGTAACATGCCAAAAAATATTTCACTATGCACAGCTCAATGCACCACTGTACATTACTCCATGCATAACAATGTGAACAACATCTTAGTTCAGAACTGTACATATGAACAGCATTTTTGAGTCTTTAATGCTGTGTGTGAACAGAATTTTCATGAATTGTTCATGCTGTTTGTGTGATGATTATAGAGCTGGATATCAGATCAACCCTTTCTGATATCACTTTTCCTCTGGAATCAACAGTGTGAGAGGTAGGTGTTGTGTACCAGTGATCCTGCATGTGCATGTTATGAGTTCTGAATGAACCTGTGGGCTGTGTTGCTGGTTCTCTTGAATGTCTATGTAATATTCATTCAGGTGACAGTTGGGATAGGAGTTGGGCGAGTACTGTTCCGCCGCAGCCCTTCCTTGAACATTAACTAACATGATCTGATTTTAGTTTTTGGTCTTTTTTTTGTTTAAGGTGATTAACCCACCCGGGCACACGTCACCGACCCACATCTGGGGAGTGGGGGGGGGGGAGAACAAAAATAGATACAGAAATGGAAAAAAATAAAGCAAATTAAGAATGAGAAAAGATATATATGTTGTGTTGACAAAGAAAGAGAACAATTGAAACCCTGAAATTGTGTGCAAATGAGGACGAAAGTCAGATGACCAACCTGACGAGGACTGTGGGAAAGAAGCAGAGAAGAGCTAATGGGTGCTTCACTCCCATCGTTCCCCGAGCTAAATATATGCTCCTTGCCTTTCCTGAGGACACAACTAGTTGGATGAAGGTTAAGTGGTTGAGGACCATGAATGGGGAATATCGCAGGTAGCACCCCCCATTTCGTCTATGTAGGCTGAGAGGAGTCGGTTACTATCCAACACTTCATTGTTGGAAAGGTCGGCTCACTACATCTCATAAAGCGAGATGAACCTGTCCAACCCAAAAGAATGAATGAATACCTTGTCACCCACTTCCCCAAGGGTATTCCCATCAGTGACGCTTTGCTACTTCCGGGCGTCCACAGAGCAAGAAGGATTTACAAGGGGTGATGCACCACATAATAGGATCATCATTGTATGGAATGGGAAGGAACCACTTCCTGAGCAACATTACTTCTTCAGCGAGTATTGCGTCCCTAGTAATAACAGACTGGATTCTTCCCCCTGTAGTGTGCTAGAACTGCTTCGGGGCTAAGTACTGCCACAAGCCAGCCACCTACGATATCTGCGCAGGAGAGCATAACACGAGGAGGTGCCCCAACAAGACAACTTCCTCTCAGGAAGAAGGAGGGTAGGCCTCCCCACCCGGAAGGCAGTGTCTCAGGTGTGGGGTGAAGGGTGAGATGGCCTGGTGCCCTGGTTGTCCTGGGAGGCCGCCTCCACCCACAACAGCGGTGGCACTCGGTGACGACAATTCCAATGCTGCCGGGTCGCCTCACAGCCACAGTGAGTTTCCTTCGTTAACCAACACAGGGCAGGTTAAAGCCTACCAAATAAGTGTACCAGTGAACAATGGCAGTGATAGTGTCAGTGGAGCTTCTGCAGTAGCTGGTGCCTCCTCTCATAAAGTAGAAACCCTGCCTGATGTGAGTATGAGTGAGGCCCATAATGCAAGGGCTGACTTGAGGGAGAGTGAGGAGAGTGAGACCGGGAATGATAGAAGTATGAATGGGGAGAATGAGGCCCAGACTGCCAGCGTGGTCCATGACCCTGTCCTTCTTCCATCATTCTCTGAGGAGGAACTGGTGAAACTAATGAGGGAATCTGTGTATAAAAAGTTTTCTTAGTAATGTTTAGGCATTTGTCTATGAAAGATCTAGGGTATTTAAGGTTTGAGCCAATATTATATATATATATTTGTATTCCTCATCAATGAATTCCGGACTGCAAATTCTCAAAGCACGCAAAAACATTGTTGAAAATACTGACTGTTTGACTCTATTATGGTGGGCAGAATAATAATGAATGTATGAACACACATTAGTTGGTTTTCTATAAATACTGAACTTAAAAGTGTTACCTATTCTGTGTATCAGACAGTCTAGGAATGGCAATTTACAGTCTTGCTCTAATTCCACAGTGAATTTGATCGAGGGGGCTAAGTTGTTAAGTTGTGCCACAACTAAGAAAACTTTTTATAGAACTGATCCCAAGCCCACCCATGACCATAAGAATATCTTAATATTACCATTTCACAAAAATTTCTCACACATTCCTTTACAACTAAAAACCTGGAACGTCAATGTGGCATTTAAAAACTCATGCACTGTTAAACAAATGTTAATCAAGAACTCCCCCAACAACATAATTGGTTGCATTTATAAAGTTCCTTGCAAGGAATGTAATATGTTTTACTTAGGCCAGACAGGTAAAGATCTTGTAACTAGACTTAAACAACACAAATACAGTGTTAGGACAGGCCAGGAATCCAATGCTCTGTTTGTTCATTTGAGGGATAACAGGCATTGCATTGACTGGGATAATGCCTCCTCAATATAACCTTGTAATTCAATTGATAGTAGGAACATCATAGAATCTAGTCTCATTAAACATACCGAAGCATTCAACATGAATTTGAGTAATGGCATATACAAACTGGACAATTTTGTAATTAAGAAGATTTGTAACCAGGTGAGAAGGTTGGGTCACCTTACCCTCTGACCTGACCACCAACCGTTGTGTGCTATTTAAAGATTAGTAGGGTCATTACCTAATACCTGACCATTGTGGACCTGGTCTCACCCTCCTCTGTATATATACACCTTGTTTTGTACTCCTCTTTAGTCTGTACTCACCCCTGAAGATGTGATTACACAGAAAGCGCTTGGGAACTTCGTGTTTTCTTCTTTCTTGTGGTTATCAGCATATATATATATATATATATATATATATATATATATATATATATATATATATATATATCTATCTTGATAAAAATCACACGGGAAAATGGAAACAACGGAGGTACTCCGTTGTTTCCATTTCCGTGTGATTTTCAAGACTATCACGTTTTCATTGTGGATTTACATGAAATATATATATATATATATATATATATATATATATATATATATATATATATATATATATATATATATATATATATATATATATATATATATATATATATATATATATATATATATATATATATATATATATATATATATATATATATATATATATATAAATATATATATATATATATATATATATATATATATATATATATATATATATATATATATATATATATATATATATATATATATATATATGACCATTTCCCTTTTCAGTAACACCTCAATCTTACTTCTGACATTTGCTTAAAAGTATAATATTTTTAAATCTAAATATTTTTTGGCCAGGAAATAACGGGTGAAACATAAAAATGAATAAGTACAGTTTTTGTACAATAAAGGTTACCGATAGAGAACAGGTCGCCGAAGAGAATTATAAAACATATCCTTCACTGTGAAACTCTTAAAGTAATGAAAACATATATAATTTGACTTCAGAAACTGTCAAAGATAAAGGTCCATAAGAGTCCCGGCCCTGACATGGTGCATCCTAGAGTGCTAAGAGAGTTGTGCAACGAGCTTGCCGAGCCCCTGAAGTTTCTGTTTTGTAAATGCCTGGATGAACAAAAGGTCCCCAGTGATTGGAAAGTGGCTTATGTGAGTCCTATCTTCAAGAAGGGTGATCGTCACTCCACGAACAACTATAGACCGGTGAGCCTGACCAGCATAATATGTAAAGTACTTGAGAGTATTATCAGAGATGCCGCGATGGAACATCTACATCTACTACGAAACAACCTTGTAAAGGATTGCCAATACGGTTTTATGCCGGGGCGCTCCTGCTTAACACAATTGCTCAAGGTATTGGATATTTGGACCCATATTCTGGAACGGGGTGGTAATATCGACAATATTTACCTAGATTTTGCCAAGGCTTTCGACAGTGTACCCCACGAAAGGCTGAAAATCAAACTGGAAGGGTACGGAATTCGGGGAAATGTCCTAGCATGGATAGAAGACTTTCTACATGACCGCAAGCAGTGTGTGGTGATTAATGGCACGAAATCATCATCCGTACCTGTCACAAGCGGGATAGCACAGGGCAGTGTATTGGGCCCGCTGTTGTTTGTTTGTTTCATAAATGACATGCCTGACGTTGTACACTCCTCAATACAAATGTTTGCTGATGACACCAAGTTATTTCGGGAAATCAAGAACCAAGCGGACTGTGAAGAGGGGCAGAAGGACCTCTGTGGGCTCCAGGAATGGTCGAAGAAATGGCTGCTGAGACTTAATGTCACGAAGTGTAAGAGGATGCACCTGGGGCGTACCAACGGTAAGGAGGCGTATCATATGTCCCAACGGGATGAAGAAACTGCAAAATTTGAGACTGAATGTGAGAAGGACCTAGGTGTGCATGTTGACAATGAGCTGAAGTTCTCGGGCCATTGCGAGAAGAAGGTAAATCAGGCAAATAAATTATAGGGTCTTATAAGAAGGTCGTTCAGATATCTAGACGGTCCGTCCCTCGTAACGATCTTCAAGAGTGAAGTGCTTCCCCATCTGGAGTACTGTTACCCCGTCTGGTCCCCGAGATATGCTAGGGACTGTCAGTTGGTTGAAAATGTTCAAAGGAGGGCCACCAGACTGGTGCCTGCACTTCGGCACCTCAGCTACCCTGAGAAATTGGAGTGCCTGAACTTGCCTAGCTTAAACTACAGACGGGTAAGGGGTGACCTAATTGAGGTGTATAAGCATTTCAAGGGGCACTACTCAGTCGAGTGTCCGTACTTGGAGCTGGCGGACGCTCGACCCACAAGGGGTCACAGCTCAAGATTGAAGAAGCAGTAAGTCCAGAAAACTGTGAGGAAAACCTTTTTCGGAGTGATGGTTGTAAACTCTTGGAACAATCTACCAGAAAGTGTTGTGACGGCACCGAGTGTGAGCTCTTTCAAGACAAGACTTGACCAACACTGGAGCAGGTTCAGGTTCATTCAGGAGCCGGTGCATGCCCAGTACTTGCCAACAGTGCGTAACAGAGACGTGACCGATCGCTCAAGCGGCTAACGAGCCGATCAGTGGTGAAGAGGATAAAAGCGAAAAAGTACAAAATTCTGGCACTTGACTTTGTATAATTATTTAATTGAGGATAACTTTAGCTAAGGGCATGTCAAGGCCAGAATCCTCAAAGTCTTGAAAGTTAAATTCATCTTGTTATTAAAGATGTGAAAATTTGCTCTGAGACCATGTTAAGGAGAAAGTATCCCATTAATCAATGAAAATTCAGTCAAATAAATTGTTATATGTACGGTGTTGTCTGTGTGAGAACATGCCATACTTATATTCAGTTGTGCTTCAACAATAACATTAAGAGTACCGCACTTGACCCTTGAGGTACTAGTGTATGGTAACGTTCAGGGGTCGGGTTCACAAATGTTCGTACGTCGATTGTACTCGCAACTGAAGCCGTAAGAATTTTTCTGTTTAACTTGAGCTAAATTAGAAAGATTACATCTAAAAATATCATCAAAATTACACTGAAATTATTATACCTTTACTGGAGGTGATTAGTGCCACTTTCCACTTAGGGAATAAGAGAATCAAGATAACAGTCATAATCACTTCGCCACTGACTATAGGACGAAGTCATATAAACTAACCTATTCTAATCTAACATGATTTCAGCTCAACTTATGAAACCTAACATAACGTCACTTCACCCGAACCTTTTTCGCCTAAATTCCCGAATATAATTTTACCCAACATCACCGATTCTGACCTAGCAGTATACTATAACATAATTCAACAGTTTTAGAACTTGAACACACAGAAGGGTATTCTATTCACTTGGCTTGTGCTTGTGGGATCTTGTCCAGAGGGAAAAGATTTTGTCTTTAAATCTTTCCTACTGGATTGACTTAAACTCCTAAAACACACACAAACACACACACACACACACACACACACACACACACACACACACACACACATTGGAGATATAGTATTTTTTCAGCTGTGTTTGTATTATAACTACTATTCCCCGTCAACTTGTAATAAAAACTAACCTAACTGACAAATATCCAGAGCAAATTCCTGAAGATTTGAATGTAAACCTAAGATGGTCGGCAAATATCTTGACACATTGGGGTAGATTTATATGTACTATCCCAGTACAGTATGTGATATGTGACTCCAGGTGCTAGTTGAGGCTATGTCAGTTGTGACACCTCTAGGAATCTTTCATTAGCACCAAGATCATAGGAGATACGACCTTAAATTGATAGCATTCTGGGCCTAAGGTGTCCCCTGATCTCTCTATCCTTCTTTCTCTTTCTTCTTGTTCTCCATGTGCTGTACAGTCAACCAAAGATGCACTGACCCCACCTGAGTCTCGTGCTCGCAATTTTACCTGACAATACTTGGTGAAGTTGTATGTAATGGTGAATGTGATTGGTGGATCTATTTTCGGCTGTATCAGTCAGGATAAATATTACACAAACCAAAGGTAACATTTTTGTAATAAAAAACTATTCTTCATTATTTTAGATCAGGAGAAGTTTCCAAATGTTTGTTTATTTGTTTAATTAATGAAGAAAATTTGATGTGAGAATCTTGTGGCAACTGGGGGTTGTAGATGAGCTGCCAATTCATTAATATAAATTTCTTCATTATTTAAGCAAATATACGAAAATTTAGAAACTTCTCATGACCTAAAATAACGACGAAGAGCTTATTATTATAAAAATGTTACCTTTGGTGTGTTCAATATTGATCCTGACAGTGATAGAGCCGAAAATAGATCCACCAATCACACTACCTTTACACACAGCCTTACTTCACCAAGTATTGCCAGGTAAAATTGCGAGCACGAGACTCAGGGTGGGGTCAAGTGCATCTTTGGCTGACTGTACGTCCGGCTACAAGAACAACAAAACTACCAACCCTTTCGTCGGCAAGTGTTGCCAGCGATGGGGGGACGGGATGGACGTAAACGCCCCAGAAGAGGCGTCCCCCTCTCTCATGGATACAGACATTTCTGATACGGATAGTCATACTGAATCCCACACCCTGCAAGAGTCAGACCCCAGTGATAGTGACAGTAACAGTAATTTTTCTGTGGGAAACACTTGCAGCGAGCTTCCCCTCACCACCCGCCCCTCTGCCAACCAACCAAGTAAGCTGAATCTGCACTTCCCCGAGGACTCACTGAAAACCGTCAAGGAATAGTTTATTTGGACAACAAAGCATTACAACACGGTCTCACCATTCAATTCCGAAAAGGAAAAAACCGTAACTTTATCAAGTGTCAGACACCTGAGGTCTATGAAATACTTATTACTGTTGGATTTGACGGGGTAGCACAATGCTGACTCACGGCAATGCCCCAAACGTCTGCCTGTCCCAGGATAAAAGCCTCCCCGAAGGCTGCGTCAACCTCAACCTCCCCCCAGCCTGCCAGGCCGCATCCCTCTGGGTCCCCTCCTCTGGCAACACCTCCTTCTTCAACAACACCTGCCCCTGCCTGGCCTCACCTGGCTGCAACACAGCAGTCCCGGCCGTCTCCTAACTCAACTACTACAGGGCCTCCTCACCGTCTGTACTCTGACGCTGTCAGGCCTTGTGCTCCCATCGGTGCCCCCCTCCCCCACAACCTCCCGCCAGTGACACGACACAGATCATATCCCTCTTCCATAAATTTACCAACCATGTTGAAAAACTCTGTGATACACTCTGTACCGCCATCTCCTACCTACACCGACTACCCCTGCCTTCACCTGCTACCCAGTCACTCCCCTCTTCTGGTTTGACTCAAACTGGTAGCCTCCCTGTGTGCTCCTCTTGCTCACGGCCTACTCCACCGCCGCCTGGCATCACTGCTGGCGTGGCACCTACCGAGCCTGCCCCGGTGTGCCCTGCTGCCCCCGTCCACCCACCGCAAGCAGTGCCTGCTCATGTCTCTGAGCTGTCTCCACCAGGGCCCCCTTTTGGACCCGAGGACACCACTCCAGGCTCCCCGTCCCCCATCGGCATGCCAGCACCTGGGGCCCATCCACTCCAGTTCTCCACATCAATTGACCACCATGAGGACATGCACATGGACTACGTATCTAAACCAAGAAGGATGTCCCCTACCAACCTCTCGACGTCCCCCCTGAAGCCAACACTACCGACGTACACACCATCACAATCACACTAAAAGGTATGTCCCTCAATATTGTCAATACCTATGGCCTGGCACTTGACATTATTAGGGACCTGCCACACTTTGTTATAAACAGATAAATTGTACCGGGAATTTTCCCCCACACACTCATCATTCTGTCACTTTATGTAACTTGCTGACAAAACCCATGACCCTCCAGGCCTTTACGCCCTTAATGCATGAATCATAAAGGCAAGCATGAACTACGCATGCTTCCCAGATGGGCGCTGCAAACGCTTCTGCGCTTCACTTTGCACAGGATGTAAGGGGGTGCCTAATAAACTAGCCCCCTCGGGGGAAATCTAAAAAAAAAATAAAATAAAATAATAAGACTCGTGCACCGCTGTACACTTGTAGATTTACATTTAACGGCTACACGAGCAACAGTAAAATGACCAGTATATAACATCTGGGTACCTACAACTTGACCATAACACCAAAGTACAGAAGGGAGAAGGAGAGAACTCATCGTCATCATTTTGGGTTGAAAATGGGAAGTAATATTAGCAACAGGTAGCAATTTACTGTTGTCATTGTGAAGTGTCTGCAAGAACCTTCTAACACCTGGCATTGTATAAGTTTCTCAATGATAAAGATAAGCTTGTGGGTATTCTAGTTCTTATAGTGTACGGTATCTTTCAACCTAGGGATACCCGTGTCGTTACACCATGAAACATGTGAGTGACAAGAAGAAAAAAAGCACAGGGTTACGACCCTTAGTGCGACCACAGTAAGAAAGTCGGAACGCTGTTTCGGTTTTTCTTGTCTGTCACCTGTTTCGAGCAAAATCTACGCTAGTGTGGCCGCACCTTCTCATTGATAAACACAAGGACTTTTACTTCTCTCTGGTTTACATCTCTAATAATAGCTAAACAAAATCACGGAGGACTGTTTTGTACTGCTTTTAACTGTATCACAGCGGCCACTTTATTGCTATGTTGCCTAGGGTTTTCATGAAGAGCTCGGGAGGGAGGACCCTGTCATAAGAGCACCAACAAGGGCAATAAATATCGTCTGGCTTTTCACGCGTCCCAGTAGTGAAATACTACTGCAAGCTAAACCAGACGAACGTTCGCCAGCCTTCCCCTCTAACCCGCAATGACACAGTTGCAGAAGCTCCACCAGACTAATGTGTCGCTCCTTCTGCCGCCTGTAAGCACTCTTTTAAGGTTTAAGGATGTCATTCTTTTCTGCGTCATTCACAGTTTCCACATATTTGTTTCTCCTGAAGCCGCTGAAGGTGGGGCTGAAGGGCAGGTATCGCAGCCACTTCACTCTGAAAAATCACAAAATTTAATGATTAATGATATATATGGACTTAACGTAAAGAGCTCGTACATTAAGTTTTCCAGTAACTGGGGAACAAAGAACTAGCCACACCAGTTGACATATTAAGCTGTGTTATAAAGAAGGATTCCTTAAAGTTCTCCCCTCTACCTGCTACCTGTGTATGTGAGAACACATTTAACTGACCCATTTAAGTTTACACACAAAGTTTCGTCCCAGTAGAGAATGTGAGAAAACATCTAACTGTGAGCAAAATTACAGTGAGTTTTACACTAACTCGATCTGGATCTTTTACCACGAGACATAATTGTGGCTCCTGGACGATAAGAACTAAAATACCAAAGCTGATATGGTTAAGAAAGAATTTTTTTTAATTTTATTAAATATTAAAGGTACTCTGGAAGTTATCTTTCTCTCTCACTCTGTTAGTGAACTTTTAAAAGTATGTCGTGAAAAGATGAGGTGTAATAGAGACACACTCTCTCTGAGCCACTGACCTTCTGATGGCCGCCATCCCCCAGGGCATGTCGTAGCACACTGACACCTTGTGGGTTGTGCTGGATTGGTAGAGGTGACGGTTCCACTCTAACAGTCCTCGCTCCTCTGCTGTACCTGTCAGGTCAGTCACATGGTCAGTGTCAGACACAGTTCAGTATTTATAACACATCTTTTAGGAATAAAGTCACTCTAATTACAGCATAATTAGGCAGTCAATAAGTCACCCTAGTTACAGCATAATTAGGCAGTCAATAACTGGCTCATGTCGTACATTAACAATAGAACCTAGGAGGAAACTCTCGTCACAGTCAGAGCTGGTCTACCTTACAGATGAGCTTATATAGGTTGTATACCTGCACTGTTTGTGCACATGCTGAACAAATGTGAACTTGTAGATAATCTTACAAAATATGTATATATAACAGATGAAATTTATCTTAAAACAATTTAATCTAAATATAGTATTTACGTTTAGTAATATAAATAGTTTAAGTCAATTCGCACACAAAGTTGACCTACAGAGATATCACTAGTCCACAGAAGGGCATCGCACCTTGCTCTAAAAATAAGACTTACTGTTGTGGTGTTGTACTGACCACAGTCATACATGTTATTTAAAGTAAAATCAGACGATTCATATTACGTTCAGTAGCCCAACTTCATCACTGAGTCCCCCACAAACAATTACATAAGGTAACACTGGTAACTATATTTACAGTACCTGCTTTTATTGTACCATCAAAACCGTTTTATCGGAAATTATCATGTAATAAATAAGTAATTACCATTGCAATAAACATAATTGCCAACTAGACAATCCTGACAGCTCTGTCCTCTTGTTCAACCTTATTACTGTACAACCCAGGTTGTACTGCTCCCCCATTATACTTATGTTTTTAAATTCCACTGTAAATTATATGTATATGTGTATGTGTATGTTTATGTATGTGTATGTGTGTATGTGTATATATGAATATATATATGTATATATGTATGTATATATGTATATGTATGTGTATATGTATGTATATATATAAAAATAATAATAAATAAATAAAATAAATAAACATTGAAGTGATAACCGTGGCAACATTATGAGATGTTCTTATTACCACCATGCTATTGTACTATTCCAGATGATACTAAATGTTACATAATACTTCCTTGAGATAAATGTACAGTATATATCAGGTGCCTCAAAGAGAGCTCAGGTTCTCAACTGGCTCAGCCATGTTAATATTGTTATTATTATCTACTCTGTATCTGTATTTTTCTGGCTAAATAAACTGTTTCAATTCTGTTTCAATTTAGCTACAAAGCTACAGGGCTACACTGTTATATAAAGTGACAGCTTCACAAGTGGCTGTTACAAGTGGTGCCAACCCAAGGTTTGTTACAAATATAACAACTTCATAAGGTGTTCAGTGGTAGAATTCTCGCCTGCCATACAGGCACAGCTTCAAGGCTGTTATTCCTCCACATCAAAGTAACAACCCCAGGTTGTTACAAATAGACAGCTCCAAGGCTGTTATATGACAGCTTCAAAAGCTGTTATATAAGGTGACAGCAGTGGGATACTACCTATATCTAGAATTAGTGTCAGTGTTTTCCAATAAACCGTGACGATTTTTTCTAAGTGTCATTCTCCATAGTGCACCAGAACATATACCGTATATATCCTCGTGAGACGTTATATGTTGAGTGGTACTCATTTGTCATACCAGATTGACATACATTTCTTTTATCAAAATCAATCACCAAGTAAGTTACTGATAATTCATGTTATTGTGGCAACACTTGCCCAAGACGGGACCACCGCCGCACCCAGCAATCACCCCACCCAGTGGACATGAACCTGTCAGCAAATTCTTCTTCGCCTGGCGTGAGGAACCCCCCCCCCTTTCTACTCAGGCACCCCATTATTGAGCACCTCCAGCCCCCAGGTTGGCCAATACCAAGCCAACAGACCGGAAACTGTTTTGACTTGGTCAGCGATCTTCGTAAGCCCAGGGAGGTGGATGTCCTCTGTGACCCATGGTGTGAACCCAGTGAGATACCCACCCCAAGAAAACCCCCCTCGATGGTACCACCCCCAGTCTCCAACTCAGGTTGTTAAGACGTCAGCGCATTTGGACAACACCTGCGGTGGAAGTACCCTGTGACCCATTGAATGAAACCCAGTGACACCCGAACCCAGGGAACCTGGGTCAGGCAGCCAGTCGCATCTCCAGTGCTGAGGTCATCGGATTCGATTGTCTTGACAACTAGACCGCCATATTGGATTCCTTGGCACCGCCATCTTTTTTTTTTTTTTTTATCGGGCACTCCCCTACATTCTTGTGTAAGGTGAAGCGCAGAAGCGTTTACAGCGCCCAACAGGGAAGCATGCTAAGTTCATGCTTGCCTTTATGTCTCGTGAATTAAGGGCGTAGAAGCCTGAAGAGTCAGTGGTTTATGTCATCAAGTTATCGGAAGCTCCAACAACTTGTCCCTGAATACGAATTCGCAACTTTCGACTTACAACAGGTACCTACTTTACTGCTAGGTGAACCGGGACTAATGGGGGCTAGTAAGTAAGTCCAAACAACTTCCACCAGCCCGAGAATCGAACCCGTGACATCTCGCTTGCGAGGCAAGAACGGTGCCGCTTCTACCACCGGTCCCCCCGTCATCTTGTCTACTAACAACAAGAAGTGACCGTGACAACTAACAACAAGAAGTGACCGTGACAACTAACAACAAGAAGTGACCGTGACCCTGACCATGATTTTTTTCTACCCAGCTGAATGTCGCGAGAAACAAAGCATAGAGAAAATCCAAAACAGAGCGATGAGACTCATCCTCGGCTGCCCCATGACCACCAGAATAGAAGTCATGCAGCGTGAACTGATCCTTCTTCCCGTCTGCGATCGAATTACTGCTCTCAATGCCATCCTTGGTGTTAAACTTCTTCGCGGTGAGAAACCGACTCCCCTGTCCCGCTCACTGAACTCACATCTTCACACCCTCCTGCGTTGGCCTGCCCCCATTACCTCTCCCTCCCTCTCTCAACACTGGCCCGTCCACACTGCTGCTGACATCCAGCGTTATCACCTCTACACCCCCTCGATCTCTCCCTCCTGAGTACACTCATCCACCTCTACCGCCTTGGACTTCCCCGAGTGTTGATGTTGTCGTCCACACCTTCCCTGGTCGTAAATCCACCCAACTGCGGTATATGCTCAAACTTAACTGCCTTGAGCAGATTGATGATGTCGCCTCTTCTCTTACGACCTCCCACCCTCCTATCCTCGTCTACTGTGATGGGTCTGTCACCACGCTGGGCTGCGCTGGGGCAGCTGTGTGGATTCCTGAGCGCCGGGCCCGCAGGAAAATTAGGGTCCACGACTGGGCCTCCTCCACTGACACTGAAAGCATAGCCATCCTCGCGGACATTCATGAGGGGGCGACCTATGCTCGCACTGAACACCGGAACCTCCTTATAATCAGTGATAACACTTCTGCGCTAGCGAGGCTCAAATCACCCCCCTCCCCCTCCTCCCCTGCCGCCCAGCACACCCTAGCCGCCGTCGCCGGGCTAGAGCAGACTGATGACATCCGTGTCAAGTTTATCTGGATCTCGTCACACATAGGAATAACTGCCTGTGACACTGTTGATCGTCTTGCCAAAGAAGCGACACAAGAAGAAGATACTGAAGCCACCCTCGCCCTCTCCCTGAATCATATCAAATCTCGCATACACGCCACACAACGAGAAGCATTCGACGAAAAATGGACACACCTGAAACAACGGGGTAGCGTCACACTATGCCACTTTGACGCTGTAACCGGTGACGACAACCGCCACTACAAAGAGTATCAATCCCTGACTCGTTCTCAACAGTTTATGTACATGAGACTGCGCCTCGGGTACAGGTACCTATGGGAGTACATTGGCAACCCTGAGTCTGGCCGCACTGTTTGTAAACTTTGTGGCCAACCCGACTCTCATACCCTCCCTCACTACATCCTCACTTGTCCTAAGACCTCCTCCTACAGGTCCCCAGCCGTTACCAACACCTCTTCCCTCCCTGACCAGATATCCCTCCTCCTAGTCACAGGCCTGGCAATTGACATTATTAGGGACCTGCCACGCTTTGCTATGTCAGATGAAATATACCGAAATTCCCCCACACACACACTCATCATTCTGTCACTTGATAAAACCATGCCTTTGAGCATCCAGAGTTCAAAAAAATGTCAAACACCCGCTGAATTCTACAGATTTTCAGATCAGACTTTCAAGAAATTCCCAGAATTCTTAAATTCTTCAAACAAGTCTACTTAAAAATAGGAATGCCACAGACATACACTATATTTCTATACACATTAACATATTCTACAGCATACCATCACACGTAAGACGTCGTGATAGGCTAGTTATTAATCTATAAGTGTCTTACTCATTCACCCAGCATGATTATAGCAGCAAAAGTTGTACGTTCTATATCACCTCAAGATGGCATGGCTAAGAAGGAACATTCTTAAACACGAAGTAGGAGAGGATTATTTCTGCCATTTCATTTTTCATGGGGATTTGCTATACCTAGTTTAACTGTTCCCATTATTGTCTTAATTTTGGCAGTGGTGTTTTTGTTTTGTCATTATAAGTCAGTATCTTCCAAGTTTGCCACTGTACATAATATGCTCTCCCATAAGGCACTTCAGACTAGGGCTCCAGTAGCTGCTCGACCCCAAGTTGTTACAAATAGACAGCTCCAAGGCTGTTATATGACAGCTTCAACAGCTGTTATATAACTAGTGCCTCACGTCCACCATATTAAGTGAATTTAACTCAGTTGAATTTTGTTGAATATATGAGTGTTCAAGTCTTAACATAGCTGAGAGCCTTATGTACCAATTAAGAAAAACATAACTAGACATCGTCTGTGTTGACTCCATGCAATTCCCCTGCCAGATGTGTATGATAATTTGTATTTGATTTGAGACTTTTTTGACGCTCTCTCATCGTATCTCAGGCACTGTGGGTGTTGTTGCCGTTGCTTGCTGCTACCGACAACCGGAAGCAGCCTGTAGGCAAGATGTCCGACGCAGGATGTCTTTAATCCAGTGAGATTAGAAATCAGAGGGAATGACGCATCCTGGAAGCTAACCAAGGGAGAATAGGCTCCCAAGCACTGCGCGTCGGAGTTTAACAAGGCTACAGCCAAGCGCATGTATTAGAACACTAGAGGGGTGAGCCTGGTGTACTCATCTTGATTATATGTGCAATGTAGTATTCTTGTACATGATTGTGGATAATTATCAAGAATATAATTGTCCCAGGTCGAGTAGGGAAACCACAAATATTGCTATTACCAGTACGGCATTAGAGTTTGTTATATGTTTTGAGTAAACCATCTATGTATACTCACAGATGAGGTGCTGGTATATATTTCCTGTGATAGCAGGTTGCTCTAAATAATAATACCATCATTCTGTACTATTAGCAAGTGTGTAAAGTGACCATCTTTATTGGCAGTGATATATAATAATATCCTTAAGGAGGTATAAGTATTGAATGTTAATTGAAGACCTATTATTTTACTTGTACAGTAAGACCTGGTGATCCGTTTTTGTCTGAGTGTTTACAGTAAAGCAATCAGTGAATGAACCTAGTTTTTGTTGTTGTGAAGAGAAGGTTCAAATTGTCATACTATTCACATTTGATTTGAATAAATATTGATAAGTAGATTGTGAGTATCACCGCTCCTCCCTTCCAAAACTTGGCTTATCAGATAATAAACACTGTAACCCACATGCCTAAGCTCATTAAAGGGTTAGGTTGTGTGGCTAACCCTTTAATGATACAAGTTATATTCTAACTAAAAGCCTGGGTGGTGGCAGTCTACTTTGTAAGTACAGTATACTAATTATACTAAGAGGTGATACTTTTAATTTTATCCTCTTCACCACTGATCGGCTCGTTAGCCGCTTGGACGATTGGTCACGTCTCTGTTACACATTGTTGGCAAGTACTGGGCATGCACCGGCTCCTGAATGTACCTGAACCTGCTCCAGTGTTGGTCAAGTCTTGTCTTGAAAGAGCTCACACTCGGTGCCGTCGCAACACTTTCTGGTAGATTGTTCCAAGAGTTCACAACTCTCACTCCGAAAAAGTTTGCCCTCACAGTTTTCTGGATTTGCGGCTTCTTCAATCTTGAGCTGTGACCCCTTGTGGGGCGAGCGTCCGCCAGCTCCAAGTAAGGACACCCGACTGAGTAGTGCCCCCTGAGATGCTTATACACCTCAATTAGGTCACCCCTTGCTCGTCTGTAGTATAAGCTAGGCAAGTTCCTCTCCCGAATGATATGGTTTTCCCAGGTTAATCCATTAAACAGAATATAACTAAGCACAGCTGCGATTAAAAGTAAATAAGAGGAAATACACAAACAATATGCACTAAGAAAGTCTTGATAAAAAAGGAATAATTAATTATTTAAAGAAATATAGAAAGGAAAGAAATAAGAATATAGAAAAGTATAGAATACAAAAATATAGAAAATAAAGTAAGATAACAAAGAAAGTTAAAGGTTATATAAGTTATAGAAAACTATAATAACAGAAAATAAATATAAATTAATAAGTATAAAAGTAAACCTCTTACAAATATTCTCAACTGATGAAATGACTGATCAACTGATGGAATAATTATTATAATTTCTCCCCCTTACACATGTTAGCAGTTAGCTAGTGGGGATAAATTTGGGCATTACAGTGAGCGAGGCGGAGGGACTTACCAGGGATAGTATTGTCGAGGAAGAAGCCCAGAGAGCCACCTACAAACATGGGTGTCTGGAGCAACACCCTCAGTACCTGGTCCAATATGGGCCACCCCGTCTGTATTACATCTGGGGACCCTTCTATCCACTGGTGAAAATAAATGTTCAAGGCAGTGTTAGAATATTTCAAGTTAATGTCTATCCACTTATAAAATATTAATAGTTATGTTAAAATGTTTCATGCCGATCACTACTCTCTGATATTGTTGCTACACCACACTGTAAACTAAGCTTCAGTGCATAACAACAGTGAACTTATCCACCTTCACTTCCCAACAGTAAAGTTAAGTACTCCTTTATTGCTGAATTTTATAAGTTGACTTAAATCAGAAGGCCAGCGAAGTTAAGCAGAAAATTGATCAACGAAAAAGTGTGGTAGAGTAAAGTATACTTGAATTAATTTTTTGCATCATCTTACTTTTGAAACAGAAAGACCGAGGAAGATGGAGTGGCCAAGAACGAAGATATTCCTGGAGGATCTGAGGTTGACGTACTGCAACGGTGTGAGGCCAACAGCGGTGATCATGGAGAACATGGTGATGAAGACGCCGGCCATCACAGGCTCAGGGATGGTCACGAACACCGCCCCGAGCTTACTGAACACCCCTGAGACGATGAGTATGACAGCACTGAACTGCACCACCCGGCGACTTCCAACCTACCGGATACATGGAAAGCTGTGAGTTTAGCCTGATTGACTGTGTTGAAGTGCTGGTGTGTGAGCCCTACCGTCATCTTGCCTCATCACCAAACTACGGAACGAGTGTCGCCTGGCCTATCTTCAAACTAAGAGCTTCGCCTTCCCTCCAGCCAGGGGGGGGTAAAGAAACTTTGCATCCTGACGTACTGTACACTGGAAACTGTGTACCTACGCGGTCTATGAACACCATATACCTGCACGGTCAATAAACACACTGAACTGCATGCCTGCCTAGTTCATACATATGTCAAACCAACTTTTAAACATGTATGATGGTTTTCCTGATTAAATATTATTATTATTATTATTAATTAATTAAAACATCATGAGCAGATGCCCATCGCCCACGAACCGTTACCATGGCAGGGTACGTATTGCACTACTGATGCTGTTACTATAGATTAATGTAATCACTGTTGGAGACTGTTTCAGGTCATTATCTTTAACAACCTAAAAATCTTGTGTTATTGTATGAACCGTTACCATGGCAACACTTAGTCCGTTTTGACGTGATTGCACCAAAACCTGATTATTTAGAGCACACATTGTCAAGTGTTGATAAGATCTTCTATGTTTGGTGCAAATCAGCTCACCCGTTGTTGAGTTATTTTGGGGGCAGGCAAACAGGCAGGAGAGAAAACAAAGTCCTGCCCAGCAATTATGGGTGCGATAATAATTTTACCATCAGTGTTTATATATATATATATATATATATATATATATATATATATATATATATATATATATATATTTGAACGAAGTATCAAGACGGACACACAGTTTACGGAAGACGGTGTAGAAAGATATGCATTGTACATGCGAATTCAATCATTCAACACAAAAATGATTGTCAGTTTTTACATAACATTTATCCCTATTCACATGAGTACCTTGGTGACGCTGATGACGCCGATGTTCTGGGAGCAGGAGGTGGTGCCGTTACCTGTCCCTAGTAGACCTGCTAACAGACAGCCAATGCCCTCCATTCCCACCCCGCGGTTGATGGCGTTCACCGGCGGTGGCGGAGCTCCTGCGGGAGACAACACTAAGCTATTGAGTTTCCTGCAGGAGACAACACTAAGCTATTGAGTTTCCTGCATGATACAACACTAAGCTATTGAGTTTCCTGCATGATACAACACTAAGCTATTGAGTTTCCTGCATGATACAACACTAAGCTATTGAGTTTCCTGCATGATACAACACTAAGCTATTGAGTTTCCTGCATGATACAACACTAAGCTATTGAGTTTCCTGCATGATACAACACTAAGCTATTGAGTTTCCTGCATGATACAACACTAAGCTATTGAGTTTCCTGCATGATACAACACTAAGCTATTGAGTTTCCTGCATGATACAACACTAAGCTATTGAGTTTCCTGCATGATACAACATTAAGCTATTGAGTTTCCTGCATGATACAACACTAAGCTATTGAGTTTCCTGCATGATACAACACTAAGCTATTGAGTTTCCTGCATGATACAACACTAAGCTATTGAGTTTCCTGCATGATACAACACTAAGCTATTGAGTTTCCTGCATGATACAACACTAAGCTATTGAGTTTCCTGCATGATACAACACTAAGCTATTGAGTTTCCTGCATGATACAACACTAAGCTATTGAGTTTCCTGCATGATACAACATTAAGCTATTGAGTTTCCTGCATGATACAACACTAAGCTATTGAGTTTTCTACTGTTCTAACCTCGCTAATGAGTTCCTGCATGATGCTTACTAAGCTATTGGTTTCACCATGATACAACATTAAGCTATTGAGTTTCCTGCATGATACAACACTAAGCTATTGAGTTTCCTGCATGAGTAACACTAAGCTATTGAGTTTCCTGCATGATACAACACTAAGCTATTGAGTTTCCTGCAGGAGACAACACTAAACTATTGAGTTTCCTGCATGATACAACCTTACTAAGCTGTGGGTTTCCTGCATGATACAACACTAAGCTATTGAGTTTCCTACTGATACAACACTAAGCTATTGAGTTTCACATGATACATACTAAGCTATTGAGTTTCCTGCATGATACAACATTAAGCTATTGAGTTTCCTGCATGATACAACACTAAGCTATTGAGTTTCCTGCATGATACAACACTAAGCTATTGAGTTTCCTGCATGATACAACACTAAGCTATTGAGTTTCCTGCATGATACATACACTGACTCCTTATAGTGGGTGTCAAGTTCTTTTAATTTTTTATTGAGATAAAAATAAACGTACTACTATATTTAATTAAGGCGAAGGTCAATGTGAAGCTCACCTGAGATCTTGGCACAGACATAGTAGTCACCAATGCTCTCAATGATGGAGGCCACGGCGCCCCCCAACATCCCTATCACACCAACCACCGTCACTGTTGGTGTCCCCCACTGACCTGAGGAGGACAAGTTGTTGCCTCACTACACATGGACTGAATTGAAAACTGTTTTAGCTAGAAATATAAAAAATAAATTATATAGCAATATCTGAACATGTATGGTCTTAATCATAGTAACATGTATAGTACAGTATTACAATATATAAAAGACTTTTTGACATCGTATTACAGGTTAATGAGGCCAGTTCATCATGTTCACTTTTGTAAATTCACATGCATTGTAAATAGTGATTGTCAAAGAACGTAAATGACTGCTTGTATTAGATCATAAATAAGGAAACAATTATATCTTGATAATTACAGATAACAATTAATGGTTGTTTAAAGAACGACAAGACAGCAGGAAAAACAAACCTAGATCATAACATACACGAAATACTCTGTAAGGGTGTCATGTCTTTTCCCTTTGTTGTTCCAATAATTCCCCGGTACAGTATCTATACCACCTACCGGGATAAGGAACTCTGAACCATGGTGATTTCTCCAGTAAAGTACCGGTAGTGTCAGTACGTGCCGGGGAACCCTTGGGAAGAACGTCGAACGCCGTCAGGATGGCACAAATAGACCACGATAAGAACACTGTCGTCAGCACCTGCAGCAGTTATTACACACAGTTTACGAAGTTATAAAGCCATATTTTATAAATTTCTAATATGGAATGAGTGAGAAATATAACGTAAAGTCCAAAATGGGTAAGTCTCTTCCGAGAAAAACAACAGGAAGAGAAATTAGTTTCAGAAAATCACAAAACATATCGAAAAAATAAGAATGTTACGAGTAGAAAAGAACCAAGGATGATCAGGACCTACCGGAAAGCACTTGAAGAACTGGGTCTTGGCCACCTTGACGCCCCGACCCTTAGAGCCAAAGACAGGCACCGGCAGGGAGGTGTTACTCAGGTACTGCGAGAAGATGATCAACAGTGCCATCGTCCTGTTAAACGTGAAAACCAGAAACTTTACTCACAAACAACTCTTTGATATAAATAATTTCTTCAAGATATTCCACAAAAAGCACATGAATTCTTATATGGTTACTATTGTAAAGGTGGAGCGTCTTCCTTCATCAGGGTACCGTCTTGATATCTGAGGGTTGGCGACCACAGTTCTCCACTCTCAACCTAAGACTGTCTAAAAAAAAACTAAATAAAAACAATACTTAACCTAATCATTCACACATAATCTATGACTCTCTTGCAGGCGTACCTCGCTCTGCTGGTAACTGTGTAATACTTTTTCTGTCGTACTGCATACCAGCTGTATAAGTCATGTACAGTATCATGAAAATATACTGTTCGGTGGCTACAGTGGGTTTGGGATATGTTTCAAAATGATGAATTACCTTTGCATCACCCTCTGTCTCTTATTTTGTAATTCATTTAGTACTGCTGTTATTCTCTCTCTCTCTCTCTCTCTCTCTCTCTCTCTCTCTCTCTCGCTCTCTCTCCACCTAACTGCCTAATCAATTCTTATGTCAAAGAAAACGAGGGTAGTTTGAGAGTAAGGGGGGACTCACATAATGGAGATGCCCCAGTGTTGTGACGCCTTTTCTGCCGAGAGGTCGAAGAGGGAAAGGCCGACCAGCGTGACGGTGGGAACGATGGAGAGTGGTGTGATCCACCTCAGCAATAGACCGATCAACCCTGAAAAGTAAGTAATAATTGTCAGACCATCTCCGATCACTCCTGACAAATACTTAATATCAGTGTAAACAGTCTTCAAAAAAAATCATAAGGTTCATCTAATCAGTCATGAAGGGATCAGAGATTATCCGGAGGAGAGAGAAGCCCCTGAAGCCTGCTTACGGCCTCACCTGTGAAGCCTGTTTGATTATCCAATAGTAGAGTAGCTACGATTTTTTTAGTGAGGGTAAATCCAAATTTTCTACGAAATGGACGTGACAAATATACTGTTTATCAATCATCTATCTCACCAAACACAATAATTTACAGGCAATACAGAGAACCTATTAAGTGTGAGAAACACATGTAAGATAATACACCTGCAGTATTTGTCTTATACAAAAGCAGAATAAATGCATTATTCTTTTAACGATTTTGTATTATTGAAGATTTTTCCGCGTTTTATCCTCCAGAAAAGGTTGGTAAAGTTTCCTTATAAACAACCTTGTAACGACTTCACAACAATTGAGATACAGTATAAGCCAAATTTGACGGGCAAGGTCATCACAATCTCAAACAAGCAGTATAATAATGCTCTCAAATTGACCTTTTATCTCATATTTGATGATGAAGCTCGGAAGAGCTTCGTGATCCCTTGGTATAGTGTTTCCTTCACCAAGTTGCCAAACGTTCAGCAGTGCGTGTAAATATTCGTACTCGCGTTTCACTCTCCTGATTACGGAAAGGGGCGTGCTGACCTGGCCAGTGGCCATGTTGTTACCACCCAGCGGGATTGGATTGATAAACTGGATCATCATTACCTACAGTGGACCTTTCACTCATGTTTCACATTTACAGACAGAGGGAGAAATTTTCCAACATAATCCTTTCTGAGGCTTGGTGAGAGGGTGATTGCCCCCCAACCCCCTCTACCTACGCCAATGCTATCCAGGACATTGAAACCTCACCTGTAAAGCCCAAGATGATCTGGAAGAGTGAGGCGACAGCGATGGAGCCTTGCACCTCCCTGAGCCTGACCTGCCACACCTCCTCTTTCTCTGTCGTCGTTAAGTTGCCCAGGCAGATGCTATTACACGGCTCGTACGCCGTCGTCAGGAGGGCGATCGTTGGGACCACGTAGGCGAAATCTCCCCCCTGGATGATCGGCAGCCTGAGGGAGGGAGGTGGAATTATAAGTATTGAGAGACAGCTAGAGAAGGAGAGAACATAAGCAAGGAAGGAAGGAAGGAAGGAAGGAAGGAAGGAAAGTAGTACTGTCTTCGTGAGCAAGCTTAACAGTTTGTAGTTTACTGACGGTATATATATATATATATATATATATATATATATATATATATATATATATATATATATATATATATATATATATATATATATATATATATATATATATATATATATATATATATATGTTTATGTAGCTGTCCTTGTATCTATGTTGTTGATTTTTAGATTAAAACAAAAGAAACTGAAATTAAAATGTCAATTAATATTCTTCACATTGCACAGAAACATTTCGTAGAATTGCAGAGGAGCTCATGTGGCAGTACCTGACGCCGAAGGTTGTCTGCAGGAGGGTGACGATGCCAGAATGGAAGAAAACGGTGGAAACGAGAGCCCCCCTTGCTGGGTCGTCCTCTGACATACAGAGGAAGGATGCCACCAGGATGGGGATGGCTACGGTGCCCCCAGCCATCGTCAGGTAGTGCTGAAGGACACAAGAAGAGGAGGAACTTAAAATAATTACATTGCCCAATGAGTTATCCCCATTCTCAAGGTGTTTTTATTATACTGAATATTTTGTATTGTGTGTGTAGATGATTGACTTTAGTTCATGCTTCTCTGCGTTCTCTCCACCACTGTCAATCTTTATCATTTCATCCGGATTACAAGTTTTCTTGTGTTGTCCTCATCCTCAAAGGCTTTGCTTATTATTCAAATTAAATTTTCCGTTGTCATATTATTTCTTATGTCAACTACGATAAATTCAGAGTTTTTATAAACAACATCTGACAACACTGTTTTCATTCCCATTTCTTCAACAACAACAAAAAGTACAGGGAGAGAGCCAACAAGAGTCGTTGTTAGATTTATTCACCGAGGCGTCCGCGTCGTCCTTTTATTAAAGGCTGAAGATATTTGAGGCTGGATGATATAAACTGGTGGAGGTTATAAGACACAGCAGGGAGCTCCACACAGTAACCTGCTGTACTAATCCGGGGTATACATGAGAACAGAGCAGTGATTTTCAACCTTTTTCATCTCACGACACAGTGAGCCAGGCACTAAAATGGTCGAGGCACACCATCAGTATTTAAGGATAGATTTGATCATTTAAAAGAAAATGAATGATAAGAATGTGTTCATAATTTAAAAAACCTAATAATTTATTATTTTTATTACCAAAAGTATATTCTTGATCATGGTTTTCAAAATAATTTGAAAGTTTTGTGCATATTTGTTATCACTACACATTGAAACAAGATGTCATTGAAAAAGATGCCATACATTAAAAAATAATATGAAACTTTCAGATATTCTGTAGATTGTATTCAAATACAAACATGAGTAAAAATAAAAGGCCTTTGCTTACATGAAAATATCAGTGGGAAACCTGTGCTTGGTGTTGTCTCATGATGTTCCTTGTCCGAGGTCGAATGGTTGACAGGCATACCCTCAAGTCCTCCTCCAGTGTTTGAAGCTTCGACCTGTTCCTGCTTTTCATTGTGTTCATAGCAGAGAAGCCAGCTTCACACGATGTGGAGAAAGGAAGAAGTGCTTCAATTGCCTTCTTTGTAATGATGGTGTATTCCTCTCTAAGGAACAACCAGAATTAAGTCAAATCTGTTGATAGGTGCTTCAGTTTCAGTTCTCTGTCGTTTCTGATTTCCGTCAGCTCATCCTCTTCGGCAACAGTTAATCCTGCTGACTCGCACGCACTTACCACAAACGGATCTCTCGCCCAGTCCAAGGAAGATACATCAAGTGATGGGAAATACTTTTCAATGTTTTTACTCAGTAGCGACAAACGTTGTAGAATTAAACTGCCAAGATTTTTGTCCAGTCTGCTATCCAAATGCTATTTAAACTCTCGCGGCACACCTACGGATGCTTCGCGGCACACTAATGTGCCGCGGCACATTGGTTGAAAATCGCTGGAACAGAGGTTCTACAGATACCGAGATGCTCTCGTGGGTGGTGACACTGGTGAGGGCAGCTCGTCACAACACTGAACCTGGAATATCTATACAACAGGGAGAGTAATGAGGTACTGTATCTCTCTGAACGTTTAATGCCTGAAATTTTCTTGTAAGGTTATTATAAATAAATGTTTTGGTAGCTTGTTTCTGCACCGAATCGAGTAGGCTAAGTGCCACAACACCACGCACAGCCCAAAGATGACAGCAGTATTCCACCTGGCAGAGTGCATGACCGATAAGAATGGTTACCGGCTATAGATTTTAC
Source organism: Homarus americanus (assembly GCF_018991925.1). NCBI lineage: Eukaryota > Metazoa > Arthropoda > Malacostraca > Decapoda > Nephropidae > Homarus > Homarus americanus. The sequence continues at coordinate 3,508,866 of NW_024712526.1, read as the reverse complement.
CAATCATCATTTTTTTTACTTCTTTTTCATCAATATTCTCCAACACCATATTAATTTGTATCTTCTATATTTCGTTCCTCCAACCATCCTTGATTGTTTGTTAATTGTGTTAATTTTATAGAAGCCCCAGTGGAAAGACGGGTATATTTATTATTGTTGTCCCGCCCACTCAATTTATAAGGTCAAGCTTTAACTCATGGTGTAAAAACACGAGGCCGGTTGCAAGCGAGGTCAAGTCAAACCCAAAGGCGTTTTACAGCTATGCAAAGTCGAAATTAAAAACGCGAGTAGGAGTATCAGACCTGAGGCTTGAAGATAGTAGTTATGCAGATTCTGACCAGGATAAAGCTGAGGCATTGAACAGCTTCTTTCCCTCGGTGTTCACAAGAGAGGATGCGATTAACCTTCCTGCGTTTGAGGACAGACGGTTCGACACAGCACTGACCCTCATTGTGTTCACAGAAGAGGGTATTAGAAATAAACTGTCAAAGCTAAAGGTCCATAACAGTCCCGGCCCTGACAATGTGCATCCTAGAGTGCTAAGAAAGTTGAGCAACGAGCTTGCCGAGCCCCTTAAGATCCTGTTTTGTAAATGCCTGGATGAACAAAAGGTCCCCAGTGAATGGAAAGTGGCTTATGTGAGTCCTATCTTCAAGAAGGGCGATCGTCACTCCACGAACAACTATAGACCGGTGAGCCTGACCAGCATAGTATGTAAAGTACTTGAGAGTATTATCAGAGATGCCGCGATGGAACATCTACTACGAAACAACCTTGTAAAGGATTGCCAACACGGTTTTATGCCAGGGCGCTCCTGCTTAACACAATTGCTCAAGGTATTGGATATTTGGACCCATATTCTGGAACGGGGAGGCAATATCGACAATATTTACCTAGATTTTGCCAATTGGAAGGGTACGGAATTCGGAGAAATGACCTAGTGTGGATAGCAGACTTTTTACACGACCGCAAGCAGTGTGTGGTGATTAATGGCACGAAATCATCATCCGTATCCGTCACAAGCGGGGTACCACAGGGCAGTGTGTTGGGCCCGCTGTTGTTTGTTTGTTTCATAAATGACATTCCTGACCTTGTACACTCCTCCATACAAATGTTTGCCGATGACGCCAAGTTATTTCGGGAAATCAAGAACCAAGCGGACTGTGAAGAGCTGCAGAAGGACCTCTGTGGGCTCCAAGAATGGTCGCAGAAATGGCTGCTGAGATTCAATGTCAGGAAGTGTATGAGGACGCACCTGGGGCGTACCAACGGTAAGGAGGCGTATCATATGTCCCAACGGGAAGAAGAAACTGCACTATTTGAGACTGAATGTGAGAAGGACCTAGGTGTGTATGTTGACAATGAGCTGAAGTTCTCGGGCCATTGCGAGAAGAAGGTAAATCAGGCAAATAAATTATTGGGTCTTATAAGAGGTAACGATCTTCAAGAGTGAAGTGCTTCCCCATCTGGAGTACTGTCACCCCGTCTGGTCCCCGAGATACGCTCGGGGCTGTCATTTGGTTGAAAATGCTCAAAGGAGGGCCACCAGACTGGTGCCTGCCCTTCGTCACCTCAGCTACCTTGAGAGATTGGAGCGCCTGAACTTGCCTAGCTTATACTACAGACGAACAAGGGGTGACCTAATTGAGGTGTATAAGCATCTCAAGGGGCACTACTCAGACGAGTGTCCTTACTTGGAGCTGGCGGACGCTCGACCCACAAGGGGTCACAGCTCAAGATTGAAAAAGCCGCAAGTCCAGAAAACTGTGAGGGCAAACTTTTTCGGAGTGAGAGTTGTGAACTCTTGGAACAATCTACCAGAAAGTGTTGTGACGGCACCGAGTGTGAGCTCTTTCAAGATAAGACTTGACCAACACTGGAGCAGGTTCAGGTACATTCAGGAGCCGGTGCATGCCCAGTACTTGCCAACAGTGCGTAACAGAGACATGACCGATCGCCCAAGCGGCTGACGAGCCGATCAGTGGTGAAGAGGATAAAGGTAAAGTAAGTAGGACGTAGGTCCCCTATGACGTCACGCGCCAGATCTTGGCCGTGTCGGGTCTTGCTCTGTGTTAACAAACCTACTCTGGAGGATATTATTCACTCTTATTAATCACTGCCACCAAGTCCACGATGAACATTTATATACAATTACTGTAAAACCTTTCACATTAGAAACTACTAATATTCCATTATTTTAAAACGAGGACAGTTTTCATCATTTACAATCTTGAAAACAAATTAAGTGAAAAGAAAAGGAAATAAGGAAAAAGTTTATAAACAGAGACACGGTAAGTGTGGATGGATCTATTTTCACTCACTGAACTCCCACACAGGTTTGGTGACGTCCGCAACTGTCATGAAACTTAGGAAGGAAAAGCAAGTATGACAACTACGCTAAATGTTCCCGGGTGAAGCGAGCGGTGTACAGCTACGTGACCTCATATTCTTTGGATCTTGCTCTCACTGAGGAGTCCAGAGACTCGTGACGTCATGCGGAGAACAAGTGTGTTTGGGATTCCTCTCTTGTTGACTTAGTGTATTTAGATAATGCTTCAACTAATTCGGGACATCATCATTTTGCCTGCATAAGCTGGACCATTGATTGGTAATAATCATGACTGACTCTCATTCAATGAGAACTTTTGCCAGCCTCTCGTCATCCACCAGTTTACACTATGTTTGTGTGTGTGTGTGTGTGTGTGTGTGTGTGCCTCTCTCTCCTCACCTGGAAGCCGAAGAAGATAGACAGGTACCAGGGGGGGACGTCCTCCACGGTGTAGATGAGATCGTCGTCAGGTGAGTCTCCATCTGTCCTGAGCGACCACCTATAGAAAGAATTATAACACAAGCTGAAGGGCAGAGTAGAAGCCACTATACGTATGTTAAAGTATGAATCAAAATACAGAAGAAAACTCAGACTACGTGAGATAGATCTTGAAGGTCACATGCAGGTTATGTCACACCTCCGAAGACTCAAAACATCTCCGCTGTACTGGATGTCTTGAGTCAGTAGAAAGGATCACTCAAGTTTCATCTGTTATCCATTAAAGTCGGAGAGAATGGTAGATTTCCCCTAATATGGCGGCAAACTTTCAACTTTGAATTCTTGCCTCCTTAAAGTACCACACGCCTCACCGAACACAACTGAAGAAAGTGATGCAAAATCTAAATCCAATTGGTTGAAGAGTTGAAGCATCAAAAGGAAACAAAGACCCCCCCCCCCTTAGAGTGAGTGGTGTCTGCTGATCTATTAACATTCGCGCACTATTTTTATTAGAGGAAAACTATGTTTTATCCATTTACGGAGGTCTGGAAGCTCTCGTCGTCAACAGTGTGTATGTGGGAGGTGGAGACAATAACGTGACGTGAACCTACCGCTCATCCTGGGGGTCGAGTGAGTTAGCTTCGCTCTGCTTACTGGTGGAAGCCTTCATCTTTCCTGCTGGGGAAGATCTAGAGTAAATGTCTCTCTCTACACCTTATTGCCACATGGAGGAATTACTCTAGTTGCAATTTACATGCAAATCTGTTCTTGTATTGATATTTCTGAATAAACTTTCTCCTCGGGATTTTAATTCTCGTCAGACCTCGGCTTAGCCAAGGCATCAACACTGACGTATACACCAAAATTACAATAGCAGCAATTATAATAGACATGTAGTAGCAGCAGCAGTAGTAGTAGTAGTAGTACTGTAGTAGTAGTAACTTAGCTTTCGATGCTGCACACAGGAGGAACGAGAACGACAAGATAAGGGAATACGGGGAGAGAATTCAGAACGTTGATCAAGGCAGCTTCACTCTTCTAGTGCTCACAACCTCTGGTGGGATGGAACCAAGTGCAAGATGCTTCTACGCCAGACTCGCGGAGGTGCTTGAGGTGTTATCCGAACAGAAGCAGCAGCCCAGAAGTAATGTTACAGCCTGGATGAAATGTCGACTGTCCTTCTCTCTCCTTACGCCGGCTTTGCTCTGCCTCAGGAGAACGAGAGCATCGGCCCCAAAGTCGACAACAGTTGCAGATATTGACTATGAGGCAACAGTCACTGAATGCCACAGATCTGCAGCTCAACTAACTCAACACAGCTAGGATAGCTACTTATGTATTAGGATATTTAATTTTATGGTAATAAAATGATGGCGAAGGTGTAGCTATAAGGGAAGGATGGAGACCATTAAAAAAAAGTAGTAGTAGTAGTAGTAGAGTAGTAGTAGTAGTAGTAGTAGTAGTAGTAGAGTAGTAGTAGTAGCAGTTAAAATCAAATTACTAACATTGCTTTTACCACCGATACACTTTTACTTTCAACTCTACTACTACTACCACTACTATTACTATCGCCATTTTATTATCTTAAAATTAAATTAAATATCCTAATACAAAAGTAGCTACCCTAGCTGTGTTGAGTTAGTTAAGCTGCAAATCTATGAGGCAATCAGTGACAGTTGCCTCATAGTCAATATCTGTGACTGTTGTCGGCTTTGGGGCCGACGATCTCGTTTCCCTGAGGCAAAGCATGCAGACCTAAGCAGAGAGAAGGACAGTCGACATCTCAACCAGTCTGTAACGTAACTTCTGGGCTGCTGCTTCTGCTCGGCCAACACCTCCGTCAGTCTTGTGTAGAAGCGTCCTCCACTTGGTCCCATCCCGCCAGAGGTTGTGAACACCAGAGGAGTGAAGCTGACCTGATCTACATTCTGAATTCTCTGCGAATACGCCCTAATCTTGTCGTTCTCGTTCCTCTTGTGTTCAGCATCGAGAGACAACTTACGGTAACATGCGGCCATGGGGTCGAATATCCTGATATCAAAGAAAGCCCGCTGTCCCCGTGTCCAGAATCCTCGAGCGCTGACGTCCACACGGGCTTCGTTAGATGTGTTGGAAGTCCTATGACGGAGGTTCTCATCGTCCAATGGAAAGAGGGGCGGTTCCACCGGGACGTCGTGGCAGATTTCCTTCAGGAAATTTGCTGAGATCCCTTACTTCGTCATGCCTCATGCATACAGCGCCCCCTTTCTTGCACACCATGGCGTGGTCAATGTCATAAGAAGAGCCACACACGCATGAGGAGGGCAAACCTTCTACTGGCCTACTGTACCTGAGAGAAATGGCATCTGTGAATTCTTGTTTATTAAGGCTGAAACATTTGCCCTAATCGGTAACGTTGTTGGCCAGTTCGAGGCGCCCACCTCCTGCGCTATAGCTATTTTTTCCCCCCATGTTCAATGGCAATTGCAACATCAGTTGCTGCAGTTTATCACTTTGGTTATGCTGTCGATCTGTCGTAATGGACCGTCGAATCTTGTTTAATTCGTTGGTATCCACCTCACTTGTTGCAATCCGAGTTATTATGTGCTCAGTGAGGGCTGCCGTGAGCTAGACAGAGTTCTGATGTTCGGTGGCAGCAATCTCCTCTGGATTGGTCATTCCCATTCCCCCCAGTCTCGATGGTAGTGCAAGGATTGGCCTTTCTGTTGGGGTTAAGTGAAAGTGTTTCACTAATTTTGGAATAAAAATAACACTGATAGCTTCTCCCAGAGGGCGGAGGAGGGGTCCGATATCAGGAATAGTGGGCATCAGGTAATTCAAGCGATGCTTGACTCCATGGGTGAATGTGGCTCTGTTTTAGCAATATCCGACAGAGCTTGAATTTCCTTCACCAACTCATTTACCTTTCCCGTTATGTACTCGGTCTTGAAGTCATTCGTGCCGATTACCGCACCTTGGTGTCTTTGGTCCTCCTTTGTTATTTTGACCACACTTCCACCGAACACCTCCATTACCTGTTCATTGTGTTCTGGCTTTACAATGAGGAAGGACTTACTAGCATTTGGGTGGTACCCTATTTGTGGACCACGTGATGTTACCAGGTCCCACCACTTTTTGATGTCCTCCACTTTTCCTGCTCCTGTAAGGTCGTCAGCATAAACCACTTGCTTGATCTCCATTGTTTCAAATTTTATTGTGTGTTGGAGCACGGATAGGCCAGTGTGTGCATTGCCATGGTGACAGGGTCCCCCTGCATTGTTCTCTCAGTTGACTGTTTGGTGGTATCTCCTTTTAGGGCCCTGGAGCTTGTTATATAGAGGTTTGATGGGTTCCTGTAGGTGTTTTCAACATACATTACAATGCTTGGACACTTGACCTTGATGTTGTGCAGTGTAGCTTGCGGTTGATTATGTTGAATGCGTTGGAAGCGTCAACCATGAGTACTGCTTCACAATCATGCTGCTCAAATATCTTTCTCATGGCATGAATGGCAGCTTCCCCCCCCAGCCTGGTGGCCAACACATACTTGCAGGTTCCCTGCAGCTGCCCTAACATTATCATTTTCCACCTACTACTACTAATACTGCTACTGCTACTATTACTACAACTACAAATAATAATAATAATAATAATAATAATAATAATAATAATAATAATAAGCTCACTAGACCATTCATTAGCATAAAGTTGACCAAGCTACAATATGGCATCAATCACCATATAACCTACAGAGAAAGTGATATTAAAGTTACTGAGATGAACATAAAAATGGTAAATAGGTAAATAAGGTAAACAAACACCGTGACCAGGTGACGTAAACATGCTGACTAATACATGAGATAACTAACTGAATCATCACACTTAAAATTTTACAATTTAGCGAAAAGTTCTCATCAACAAGTCTGCTTGTGCCCAGCTCACATCATCCTCAACTTCCAAATGGTACCTCAACTTTGTTTTGATTGATGAATACTCCAGGTAAGACTCACAGAAAGAGAGGAGCGTTTTTAGTATGATTTTCCAACTACTTTCGAAATGTCGCAAAAATTATAAATTCTTGGATAATCGTTCACATGCTCTCGGATATCATACTATTACTACTACTTTGCTGTCACTCGGAATCGAGTATGACGATCATCCAGCTAAGATACAATGATGTGAGTTATTAAGGATGTCACCTTCGTTGGTGAGCTCTCAGATGACTAGAGACGCTGACATGGGACCGGAAGGACCGTCCAGAGATATTGCATGTGTGGAGGGCTACTTCTGGTGCGGGTAGGGATGCTGGCAGCACCTTTCCAGTGCTGGCGCTTGTGTGCTTCGGTATGCAGTCGGGCTAACTCGAAAGTATTGACACCTTCTTGTGTGGTGCTCCTCCAAGTGTTACAATGTGAAGTAATCGTCTCCCAAGTGAGGGGTGGTCGATTTGGCACTTTTTTAGGTTTGTCTTAAGACTATCCTTAAGCCTTTTCAGTTGTCCGCCAGCGTTAAGTTTATCATTTGTTCGGTGACTGTTCTGATGATGATGGAAAGTGTGATGAGCTGTGCACGAGTTGATTTATGTGGTGAGACAGGAACGCAGGCTGCAACCACACATCTTGGCTCTCCCTTTACCTGATCCTGGGGAGAGGAAAAGTTGCAATGCGCTGCCGATAGTAGCCTGTCCATCTTGCATTGCCTTCATCCGATGGTGTAGCTGTTGGGTTCCTGTGTTGGTCACCTCTTCCATCTATTTCGCCATTGGGGGTCTTACTGAAGCTCTGTAAGCATGTCTGCCTGATGCGAGGTTCCATCGCAGATTTTTCGTTTGGGGTTTACTCCCGTAGACTTATACCTACCAAGGTTAATCTGCAAGGCAGTGGGGCGGTGGTTGGGAGACGCCAGAACGTGTCCACATGCCGGTTGGCCTATACGCTGTCCCTCTGGGGCCCACTGCTACTCGGAGATCCCCTGCTGGTCTTGTCTGGGGCAGCGAGGCACCCAGCTAAAAACACATACACATTTACAAACACACACTTCTCCCAGCGTCCCTTCCACTTTTCAAAACAGTCTGCAAAGTCCTCTTTCGTGATCTCCATCTGCTGCCTCGTCGCATTCTCTTTAATCTCGTCCATGGTCTGATATCTCCTCCCTCTCAATGGCGATTTTAGCTTTGAGAAAAGCCAGAAATCGCAGGGAGCCAAATCTGGGCTGTAGGGGGGCTGAGAGACCTGGGTGATGTGATGTTTTGCCAATAAACCCTGCAAGAGACGTGAAGAACCTGCCAGTCACCACTTGCCCACAGCTGCAGTCGTTTCTTCTTACAGCATCCCTCAGCCGGCGAAAAACTTCGATGTAGTACTCCTTCGTTATTGTTTGGCCTGGACGAGATTAAGGAAAATGCGACGAGGCAGCTGATGGAGATCCCGAAAGAGGACTTTGCAGACTGTTTTGGTGGGAGTGACGCTGGGAGAAATGTGTGAGGTCCCAAGGGGAGTACCTTGAAGGGGACTAAGGCGCCATTTTCCTAGGTAAGCATAATTTTTTTTAATAGTAAATGGCTGGATACTTTCCGGACAGACCTCGTATGTAACCATTGTGTTCTTGCTTTGTATGCCTTTTTGTGCCAGATGCCTGTAATAGTCCTGATGTGTTGTTATGATTGTATGTAGTGTGAAACCATGACAAAAGGTAACAGTTATTTAAAGAATCTGTGTAACTATTGTACATGTTTAGCGAACGTTACCACATAATAAGAATCTTGGGGAAAGGGGGAGCTGTGTCATGGTCACAATGACGGCTGTCTGTTTGAAACCTGTTGATTCTTATTATACTCTACGGCCGCAAAACATGTGGATAACTGGCGAGTTATCCCTAGGAAGAAACACGTTTTCCCTCTCCATAAGTCCCGCCCATTTAGGGTACTTCAGTTGTCAACGTATATATTTCCACTTTTTCCTGCAAGCTCAATCTCTAATTAGTTTATGCAAATCAACTTTAGAAATTCGCCAGAGCGGTGTCAACTGAGGGTCATCTTTGAATGTGTAGCAGTTGATTTGAATGTAATTTCTGTCATTGCGTGAGTAGCCACTTCTGGCAACTAACGTCGTATATAAACGTGTGCGTGAAGGAGAGAAAATCCCTTCCTTGACATCTACAAATTATCTCAGGTATGTGAGAGTGTTCCCCGCCAAAATAGTCATTCAGTTTAACTTAGTCAATTTTGTGAATCAGTGTTCATGTTGTCACAGTGAAATTGTCATTTACCCAGTGTAAGAATTACAATAACGTAAATGTCGTCTGTCGTTGCTAGATGAAAGATTGTTTGTGATTGAGTCATCATCATACCCCTCCCTTGACGTCTCCACATTTATCCCAGATCCAGTGTGTGGGTTATTTGAACACCCCACCGGCTGCCTGGGGTCGGTGGCTACCTCACAGTTAGCTGTGTTGGACGACGTCGCTGATTCAGCAGGATTGAATTGCTCCAGTCCGCCTCTTGGGAACTAGCCCCCGACTCTCGCCACGTGTCAGACTTCAACGGACCATAACAGCGATCTTCGTTTGTTGAGATGCCAGTGCTCTACCCTGGGACACTCCTTGAAGTTATTTGGTCCACAGTATTTGGTATATATGGTTGGGATAATTAACCGGAAAATAATTATCCCATGTTGGGTTGTGAACCCATATAAATTGTTAGCATCAGCAATTATGTGTTGTGTTGTGAGTGCATCTTCCAAATGTACTAACAACAGTTCTAGTAAAGGTACCATATGTACATTTGTCTTGTAGCCATATGTAATGAAATATACCACCAGTAATGTTGTAAGAAGTAAGAGTATCCACTTGGGATTTTAGTTGAGTAAAGCCAAGGAGTTGATCCTTGTAGTTGTATGTTAATGACATCTTTTACCATAATTCAATTTCATATTAATAAACCATTTCTTAGAGTATATTAGGGGCATCATTTTCTCCCAGTATCCACCTTTATTTTGCCCATTGACTTGATACCAGAATTACAGTACCCATGTGCCCTAACCCTCGCCATACTACCAAAGGACTGAGATTATGAAGTAACTATGAAATGAAATATTTAGACAGAACAACTGAAGGAAATAAGACAAAGAGAGAAGTATGAAATAAGAATATAAGGGAGAAGAAGAAAATCCCCGCCCTTATAATGCTGGCAGCGTGTTCCCCGCCCTTATAATAAGACGACTCCAGGCAAGAACAAAGGTGTTGGCAGCATCCATTACTGAACTTCAGTATACAGACGACCTCACCCTTGTTGCTCACACTGAACACGACCTACAGGAGATCCTGAACACCTATGCAGACGCGTATGTACACTTCGGCCTTGAGGTGAATGTAAGTAAGACTCAGATTCTCTTTCAACCTGCCCCTGGTTCAGACACACCTCCACCATCCATCCAGCTTAACGGTACTACCCTCTCTAATGTTGCCCACTTTCGGTATCTCGGCTCCCACCTGTCCACCACCGCAGACATCGATGAAGAAATTCAGCATCGGATCAGATGTGCATCGCACGCCTGGGCGGACTCCGAAATCGTGTCTTCAGCTGTAAGGAGCTGAAATTATCCACAAAGTTGCACGTATATCGAGCAGTGGTCTTCCCCACCCTGCTATATGGCAGTGAGACATGGGTCACATACAGGAGGCACCTCAAGGCACTTGAAAACTTTCACTAACATAGTCTACGTTCCATCCTCCGAGTTCGCTGGGAAAACAAGAGAACAAATGCCAGCATTCTTGCTGACACCAACTGTAGGAGCATCGAGGCTACCATTATCCATGAACAACTACGTTGGACTGGCCATGTTACCCGCATGGGAGACAATAGACTGCTAAAGCAGCTTCTTTACAGCCATCAAACGAATGACAAACGTAACGCTAGCAGACAACAGAAATGTTATAAGGATAGTCAAACTTGAAAAAGTGCCAATTCGAGCCCCTCACCTGGGAGACGATCACTCCACACGGTAACACTCGGAGGAGCACCACACGAGAGGGTGTCAATACTTTCGAGTTCGCCCGACTGCATACCGAGACACACAAGCGCCAGCACCGGAAAGGCGCTGAAGCTGCCCCTCCCGCACTAGATGTAGCCCTCCACACATGCAACATCTGTGGACGGCCTTGCCGATCTCGTATCGGCCTCTCGAGTCACCTCAGAGCTCACCAAAGAAGTGACATCCTTAATAATTCATGTCATTGTATCATAGCTGGATGATCGTCATACTCGATTCCGAGTGACAGCAAAGTAGTAGTAGTAGTAGTAGTGTGTGCGCACGCTACTTGTTCATTAAAATTATGTCAATTCCAAAAGTTGGAAGGATTTGAAATAACAAACTTCAACACAGTGTTTGTTACTGGGTGTAGGAAGGTACATTATAAGCGTTTTACCCCAGATGGATCCTATTTACACCTTTAAAGAATGCAGTACTGAATCATAATACTTTATTATGCTTTTCCTGCATATTTTGGTATAAATTATCAAATAGCAATATATGTTTATATTCCATTTCACTCCTCATTCGTATTATACTATGATTGCAGAGACCTTACCTAGAAATTACGTGAGGAAATGAGAGAGGTATTCCTCAGGAGATGATTAATGAAATAAAGGCCAAGATGCCCTTGGCGTCTGTTCAGAGAGCATCCCAACAACACGAGCTGGCTGCCCCTAAGAACTTTATGTACTCATTATGGTGGGAGAGTGGGAAACCCAGTACAGTATCAGCGATACTTGGGCGATTCCATCCTGTCATCGATTTGATATACGAAGCAGAGTTGGTGGCACATAAAAAAAATGGAAAAGGCGTTGTTTGAATTTATACCACAAGGCGACTTGAGTTTGATTTTGTAACAAAACTTGGAATTAAATATCGTTTCAATCAAGAAGCAAAGATGGCAGGACCCGATTAGCTTCGTGGATTTTTAAGATGTCCAGGACTGTCTGGGGCAACTTGCCTGGTTTGGGTATTTGGATCTAACAGGCCCCAGGTTGACGTTATCTGTGGGGTATACAGAACAAAAGTCTTCTGACGGCACACATTTACAACCTAACCCAAATGCACAACATGGATGAAACTAGACTGTTGCTGATAAAGGGGAGCCAGGGAAATAGGGCGGATGACCTAACCAACACTGGCACATGTTCAGGTACAGTTGTGGACAAAATTCCCTGAACACTTGGCAATATCTGGTGCACATATGATATATATCATGTCAGAATCACAAGAGGAAAAAGAAACACTCCTTCATACAAAGAATTTTTTTTAGAAAATACGTTAAAATTCCAGCCCGCCTCACCTAATGATCCTGAAGAACTTACATGCCAGATATTGCCAAGTGTCCAGGGAATTTTGTCAGCAACTGTACATGAAATATATAACATTAACTTGAAGAGAGACTCAAAAGAAATTAAGGAAAAGAAAAGTGACTAAATATAGAAAAGTATATATTAAGAATAAGGGAGAGAGAAATATGTAACAGAGTAATGAAAAAGTAGCCGGAGTTGACTAGTAGTAAGGCTTCACTTACTGGCACACAGACAGAATTAACGAGCCGGCTCCTCCCTCGCCTACAGACTGTCATTTGACCCAGCATACTCAAGTTCTCGATTCTCAATGGCCCGCATGTTTAACATTTTCACTAAAAGCTGATGTGTGAACGTGTCTAGCTGGCTCAGGTAAGTTACGATACAAAGATGGATGTCACAATGGGGTTAATGTCTACGGTTATGTCATCTTTTCTATCATTATATTTATTTGACACACTAGAATTATAGATAGATCCAATAACATACGAATATCATATATACAGTACTGTATATAAGGGTAAGAGAGTAACATCATATATGGAGCCTGACTTATACACTTGATCCCTGTAAGTCAGTGAGTTAGTGTTACAGGCACTTGTTGGGACTCTACCCATATATTATTACACAGTTGTCGTCATTTACCTTCTATGGTGCTCCTGTAGGTAGTGTGAGACAAGTTTTAAAGGATTTTCATATACTACTACTTTGCTGTCATGTACTACTGCTACTTTACTGTGATGTACTACGACTATTACTTTACTATAACTCGGAATCGAGTATGACGATCATCCAGCTACAGTATGATACAATGATATAAGTTATTAAAGATATCCCCTTCGTTAGTGAGCTCTGATGTGAAAATTTTGATGACATACCCACAATGCCTTCAGGGAGAATCGAACTCCCGGCCTCTGGTTTACTAGACCAGCGCTCTAGCCACTGAGCTATGAAGGCGCTGAATCGTACACACACACACACACACAAGGAATTCCTAAAGGTAATCTGAGAATTAATTAATGTTTATAACTAAATCCATAAGTTTATAAAAGATCATTCAAATATCCCCTCGACCTAGAGAGATTCCCAGGCAATTATATCAGATAATCACGTAGTTGTTAGGATGTTTCATTCGTCCCAATGCTTCAGAGTAAACATATGAACATAAACTTCCTTAAAGATTTCCTCCTCAATTAAGACAGGGAGAGCATGGCCGACCAGGTGTTGATCCCTGATGCTTAGCGCTCAGCAGCTACTTTACAGTACATCAGGTCAATGAACTGAATTTTGTCCCTGCGCCACCCGGTAGTGTTCTTATTTATTGGTCAGATTATTACACCTTGAGATAAGACACTCGCCTCACACTTTACCTGGGATTAGGTTAGTTCAGTGGTTCTCAACCTGGGGGCCATGGCTCCCAAGGGAAACACGGCAAGAATTTAGGGGAGCCACAGCGAGCTGTTATAAATTGTACGTCTCCAAATAATGTTGGGAATCTGAATTAAACAAAACTTGTATTACTTATTTTGACTTGGCAGAAGAGAATTTTCATTTTTTTTTTGTCATTTTGTTTAATCATAACGACAATACAATTTTAATATTTACAAACTCTGGTGCTATTTTTTTATGGATTTAAGATTTCACAGGTCCAGTCCCTGTCTGTGTGACAGGCGCTGGACCGAGCTGCTGAACTGACTTGTTGAGTATGTGTCCGTGTGTCATCCCTTTGCAAGTGGTGATAGGACCGAATGATCTCCGTCTGGCCTGGGATACCATCACGAAAACAGTGGAGTGTATTGTCTCTGAACCATATATTGTGTTTGAGCTTGACTCAAGCATAATATACTCCGTAATTGGTGTTAGTTATTTTGTTTCATAATTCATGTGGTCGCTGCTTTACGTGGGTGAAATATTTGTACACTTCCTTTATTAATTATTTCCTTATTTATTGGTGCCATTGTTGTTCATACTCATTCTTTACTTACATAATCCTACCATTTTTAGTGCTGTATTGGTATGACTCACTATTCTTCTCATTCTTCCAAGTTGGGCAGTGCTTGTCAAAGGAGGCGTGTTCTTGCTTACAGGAAGTACACTTCAGCTTGCTAGCTTGAGTGTGAATGTGCTTTGTGTGTGAGAGCATGGGCGTGTTATGTATGTGAATGTGTGTGTGTGTGCTTGCCATTCTAACCTTTGTCCTATTTATCTGCCCTTCTTTATCATTCTTTAGTCTTTATCACTTGTTTGTTTGTCTGTTCTGACATTCTGTATTCTTTATTTTCTCTAGATTTGTGATGGCTACTGGTGTTGCTAAGAAGCGGAAGTACATCGATGGATACATTAACTACGGATTTACATCAATCCTCGCTGATGGCACTGAGAAACCTCAGTGTGTGCTGTGCTTCAAAGTGCTGGGGAACGATTCTATGATGCCTAGTAAGCTGAAGCATCATCTGATGACGATCCATCCACAGTATGCGGAGAGACACACTGATTTCTTCAGGCGCCATGAACGGAGTTTGGGAAAACAGAAACTGGACGAGAGTGGTGCTTTCCAGCAACAGACCGTAAGTGTAGTTGAGGCATCATACGAGGTTTCCCTAGAAATAACAAAGCAAAAAATCCCCATACAATTGGTGAAACTTTAATTAAGCCATGTGCTTTAAAAATGGTAAAACGGGTTCTTGGAGAGGCAAGTGAACGTAAAATTCAACAAATTTCCTTGTCAAACGATACAGTGAAACGGAGAATTAATGAAATGTCAGATGACATAAAGGAAAAAGTGATACAGGAGATCAAATTATCTCCAACTGGTATGTTTGCAATACAGCTGGATGAATCAACGGACGTGAGTTCTTGTGCACAGCTACTCGTGTTTGTTAGGTATGTTTTCTTGTGTGACATCAAGGAGGAATATCTGTTCTGTACACAGCTTGAGACCACCACAACAGCTGTAGATGTGATGGAAAAGCTGTCTTCTTTCGTCACAGCTAACAGGATCAGCTGGGAAAATTGTTGTGGAGTCTGTACGGATGGGGCTCCGGCGATGCCGGGATCAAAATCGGGGTTCCAGAAGCGTGTCAAGGAAGTAGCTCCGAATGCCAAGGGGATCCATTGTATGATCCATCGTTTTGCATGGCGTCGAAAACCCTCCCTGAAGAACTTTGCAAGATCCTGGAGGCAGTGGTCAAATGTGTCAACTTTGTGAAAGCTGGAGATCTGAACTCTCACTTTTTCCAGAACCTTTGTAGAGACATGGATTCAAAGCATGAAGCCCTCCTCTTTTACTCCAAAGTGCGCTGGCTTTCCAAGGGCAATGTTGTGAATCGAGTGTTTGAACTTCTGGGAGAGCTTAAGTTGTTCCTGGAAGTGCAAGGGAAAGATGATCTATTAAGTCACTTCAATGAGGTGTTGTGGGAGCCACGTCTTGCATATTTAGCAGATATATTTGAGCAGCTAAACAGGCTGAATCTCAAGCTGCAGGGCAAGGACAGAAATGTGTTTCACCTCATGGATTGTCTTCGTGCATTTCTTGCCAAGCTCCAGAATTGGCAAAGGAAAGTCAATGCAGGAAATGTTGCCATGTTTGAGAATCTTTCAACTGTTCTTGATGAAAATGAAGATCATCTGCTTGACCCATCACTCAAAACTGAAATCACTCAGCACCAGAAATCCTTGGAAAGTGAGCTCAAAAAGTATTTCCCAGAATTCGAGGAGGAAGACGGGAAATTGGTGAGGAATCCTTTCTCTGGCACTCTTAATATAGCTACCATTTCCAATGATCCTCAGGACAAATTTCTTGATCTCAAGAATGATTCTACTGCCAAAGATCTCTATGAAGAAAGATCTCTGACTGTATTCTGGTGCTCAATGTGTCAGTCATATGCAAAAGTTAGCGAGATTGCACTTTGAGTCCTCTTGCCTTTTTCAACTGCCTATTTATGCGAATCTGATTTCTCCACCCTTCTACATATAAAGAGTAAAAGCCGGAACCGACTGGATGTGGACCCGGACATGAGATGTGCATTGTCAGTGACACAATCTCGGATCAGTCACCTGACTGAAAGGATTAATGTCAGCCTTCCCATTAAGCTGTGACAAAATATGCAGAAGTCATATGAACTTTTTCCCAACCAAATTCAAGTTTGCTGTGAGGCTTGTCTAGTAGTCACTCTAGTCTAGTGACGTCAGTTATGTAAATCATGTAAGTCTATCAAAATATAAGATAATGATGTTTGTCAACCTTAAAATAAAATAAGGGTATTCTCTTCATCTGCATTTTATTTTTCAACATTATTTGTGGGGGAGAAACATGAAGGAGGCCACGAGGATGTTGAAAATTCCTCAAGGGGGGATGGAGTGAAAAAGGTTGTGAACCACTGGGTTAGTTAGATTATATTAAGTTGTCATGTTAGCGTTAAGTTATATTATTATTTTTATTATTATTTTCTACAGGATTAGCCCACCAGGGCACAGGTCAATGACCCACATCAGGGCCTGGGACGAAAGTATAATAATAATAGCTCCCTACTACCTTCTATTATGTTATGTTAGCTTAGGTTAGCGTTAGATTTACGTTATGTTAGGTTTTCTTAGGTTAGGGCTAAAATTCACAGGAGATTATTTGTACAGTATGATGATTAAGTTTTGCCACAGGAAGGCGTGTATATACGAGCACATACAAATATTAAAAAAATGGCCAAAAAGTGTCGTCGACTCAGAAAGTTCAGTCACACAGATGATGATGAACGGGATGAAAATAATTATCTCTTATTCATGAGTCATATCAGTTTTATAACCTACTTCGCGGTCCTCATCTTTATAATTTATTAGGGCCATTTATGAGAACAATTTACTTTTATTTTCAAAAGCTTATAAACCTCTTCCTTCCTCCTCCCACTTCCTCCCTCACGTCTATAGAAGATTGGGTTTATTTTTACTGTACTGGTATTGACTTGTTCAGTACATCATGAGATGTATAGTTGTGTAAAACAATCGCTGAATACGTGGCTATATCTGGCATCTACTTATGGGTCATATAATGATGTCAAAGATGACAAATTCTCGATACAAAAATATGGACGTCAAAAAACATGTTTATGCATGGTAGTAGGCAGCTACCAAACAGGGAGGTCCTACCGCCTGGGAAGGTATTGGAAGCATAATGTGTTGTCTAATGGTAGACCCTGCTGCCATATGGCATCACGAAAATTGTGACCAAGTCCCAGGTTGCTGATCTGACTTGCTGCCTCATTTACACACAATTAGTATTATTATTATTGCAGTGACCTGTGCCCGGGTGGGAATATCCAATGTGTCATAGACACCCCTTATGCGCCACCTAAAAATTGACCTTGATATATCAATGGTCAAGATCACAATGACCAACGTGATTGTATATATTGTAAATCGCGACATCTCAGTAATTTTTTAATAAAAACTCTTAAAATTTGCTCTGGAGACTTTAAAGAACCTTCATCAGTTCATAAAACTAAAACGCAAACTAACAATGAAATGACGTCACGAGCGTTCTTGTGGCGAGGCGCGCTATCACTGCCTTCGACGTTATTATTATAGGGTATTTTTAGCAATTATGCTTTTGATTGATTTATGATTTCACTCATCCTACTTGGTTACGTGTATAAAGTGTACATAATTTTGCCGAAAGTGCTAAGTACTTCGCTTCACATTAATTGTTCCCTATGGAGCTTATTTCTACACTTTCGTTATTGTTACTAACCTTAGCATGTAATAGCTAGTTTGTTGTTGCTCGTGAACTTTACTTCGCGTGTGGTCCATAAATGTCTCACACAAACTGAAGCGAACGTTAGTGAACACAGGTGAAGGATCGTGGAGTATAATAACTGAGTCACAGCTTTATGTAGATCGTACCTCATGTCTACTGAATGTTTGTACGAAGATTTCTGGGACACTGACTCCTCGTCGCCTGTCACTTAAGATAGCCCAAACAGAGCAAAGAATGGTGCAGCAGTGCCATAAGTATAATCCTGGTTGGTAGAACACGACCATCTTTCACCCACATTACTTCTAAGACTGCTTCAGGGAGACTTTCCGCCGCCCGGGAGTATTAATATGAGGTGGCAAGAGCACTTATTGTCAGGTCAGGTGACAAAATACAAGCTATCAACTGGCCTTTTTCAGTTAGTTGGTTTACCCAAGATGGAGGCTAAACTTGGTTGTGTTCTATATCACGGAAGACTTAATCCTTCCAAACTCATTACCTGGTCCACCATATATCAAAATAACACTAGTACAATAAAACATATATATATTAACCACACACCTCAAGCACTCTACTATAGCTACCACAAATTATTAAAAAAAAAAAGAGAAATCCCTGACGGTAACAATTAATTTCCCACACCTATTAGCAGTTTACCTTGAGGAGGGTTAACTCCTTTATACGCTGTGTTAACTTACTCTTCTGTTTCGTTGATTAAAACTGAGTGGCCAGCATGAGAGGAGGCCACACAAAGGTCGACTCAAACACGGCAAAAGAAAGCATTACGGATCACTTGATGAAGCTCCACCCCAGATTATTTTACCAGAAGATTATCCACCCTAACGCTAACACTAACCTAACGCTAACCAAACCTAACGCTAACCTAACCTAACGTTAACCTAACCTAACGTTAACCTAACCTTAACCTAACCTCTCTCCTCTCACGTATTAACAGGGCGGTTAATATTTAAGTAAAATAAACAAAGGGGGTGAAGAGTCATAATAGAACATTGCTCGGCCGTAAATGACGCACTCGAGCTTTGACGGCCACCCAATACAAACGACACCAAACTACACACTTACTATGTTGTTAACTCAAGACCAGTACCTAAAACATCTGGCTACTTCACTCGATAACTAATTCCCAGAAAAAAAAAATAGTAACAATTGATACTCGAGAAAAGATGGGTGAAATGAGGTTAGGTTAGGTTGGATTAGAGTAGGTTAGGTTAGGTCCCGAACACTTACAATACGACAAAAGTTAATCCAGAATCTAAAGAAAAGAAAAATTAGGTGTGTTTGTGTCCCCTACTATTAAAGGAACTGTTAACCCCCCTTTACCTGGAGTCATTATGAGCTAGCCAGTAGTATTGAGTAATTATGAGCACTATTTAGTCATTTTGCATCATTATGAACACCCATGAGTCACTCGTCATCAAAAGGAACACCCGTGAGTCACTTATCATCAGGAACACCCGTGAGTCACTCGTCATTATAAGGAACACCCGTGAGTCATTCGTCATCATAAGGAACACCCGTGAGTCACTTGTCATCATAAGGAACACCCGTGAGTCACTTGTCATCATAAGAAACACCCGTGAGTCACTTGTCATCATTATGAACACCCGTGAGTCACTCGGCATCAAAAGGAACACCCGTAAGTCAATTGTCGTCGTAAGGAACACTCGTGAGTCACTTGTTATCATAAGGAGCACCCGTGAGTCACTAAGGATCACTACGAGCACCCATGAGACACTAGGGGTCAAAATGAGCACCCGTGAGTCACTAAGATTCATTACGAGCACCCGTGAGTCACTCGGGGTCAATACGAGTTCTCATGAGTCACTAGGGGTCAATACGAGCACCCGTGAGTCACTAAGGATCATTACGAGCACCCGTGAGTCATTTCGTGTCTGCTGGTGACTAGTGTTGACTTTGGTGACGAGGTTCTAATTGGTTAAAATGTTACGCAGCAAGTCACAATCTGTCTCTTTTGTAAACAACACGACTTATGACCTGCAACTGAGGCCCTGTTGACCTTTACGAGACTACCAGGCGTCTCCTCATCTAGTTATCTTGTATACAAATTGTCGATGTTTCTGGTCAAATGTTTCAGAAATCCGATAAATTGTTCTTGTCCATGTCCCATTTCGTCTTTTGACCTCTGGCTTTGACCTTGACCTAGTAAAGACACACCAAACATTATTGCAGTTCTGGAGTTACGATAGGATGGAGAGCGGAATGCGATATAGTAGAGGTACAATAATGATAATTAAAGAAGAAAAACGCAGAAGGGAAGAAGCATAGGTTATGTCGGCAGTGTTGAAAGATGTTAACAAGAAGTTCATTGTATCCGAAACATTAAAAACAAAAGAAACAACGAACTATCAATAAAGTAAAAACTACTTATGTTCTATGATTTCCCAACAAGTTTTCTATCCTATTTACATTGTAAGAGATCTCGATTAATTTACACGGGGCGAGGGACACAATCATATTAGCCTAATTAAACCAGCACTCTACTTTGTGTGGTGTTTAACTCTCAGTATGTTTACCATTATAATACGCATATACCTTGAAGCACCACTAACACTGGACAGTGAATACTTACGGGCTTAACAGTCCTTCCGTCAACACCGCTACCACCAGACTGACACGCTCTCAACTGAGCTCACCCACGCCAAGTCTGAACGCGGGCAGCCAACCATGTCCACCAATCACACACCTCACTCTCACTCCTTTACCAATCACAGTCATGTATAACAATAATGGTTTGTCCCTGAATGGTGCGACCCATTCTGCTTTTAGTTAATAACGAGTGTAACCCTAACTAATGAACTCGTGTAATTTACTGCCTGGTGCCCAATTTTCGAAACTACGAAAATTGATCTCCCTCCAAACAAGATACATAAGGGCTCACTGGCTCACTTAATATACGGCATTTACAGAAATAGTGGCTCAGTAAGACAACATCTGGACATCAAGAGGACTCTACTGCAGGGAGCCTCAACCTGGTGTTCCAGGTTGAGGCTCCCTCTTCTACTGTATTAGATCACCTGGAGTTTAGGCAGCCAAGCTTATTTCACCTGATGATTACACACACACTAACATTACCTGGGGGTTAGATTACGTTACGTTACGTTAGGGTTAGATTAGGTTAGAGTAACACTGTTACATCAGGTTAGTGATAAGGTTTATAACCCCATCTCTCAATCAATTAAGAGTACCGTCCTCATATCTGAGGGTTGGCGACCACAGTCCTCCACTCTAAACGTTCTCAGGCTGGTTTTACCAATCCTCTAAGGTTTTGTATCTCTCTGGGGACCCAGTTTTTAATTTCATTCATCCATCTCAGTCTGTGCCTTCCCCTGGCCCTCCTACCCTTAACTTTGCCCATTAATTTTTCTTTTTCTGTAAATTTGAAGAATTTCTATAGAAGTTTTTCCTAATCTTAATGACTAGTAATTAAATAAGTTAGTTAACCAAAGTTTTCATCAGTGAACAGTAACAGGTAGAGCGCAGTAAGTCATATATATCTTTAACGCTGACCTGAGACGTATAATAAGCCTGGTAGTCGAACAGCAAGCAAACAATGTTGACTTTATCAGACAAGCCCCCCAATGTGAATATAATAAGATAGCGCAACTCTTCCTGGGCTACGTGGCTTTTACTATAGAATGGACACCTCACATGACTGGCCTCATGAGGATGGTGTGGCCCTGAAAATTGGAATTAATACCGCCCCAGACAAACAGAATATGGCAGCCTAGGCCCACGAGCATTTCCAGCTAGATTCTGGATGAGACAGTTGCTAACCCATCAACATTTTACTTTCAACTTAAACTTGATTTCATAACTTGTAAATATGCAACTACATGAGGGCCGTCGTGACACCGCATGTTAATGAGTCATTGTGGCAGGTAGTAGGTAGTAGGTAGTAGGCAGCTATCGAACAGGGAGGTACTACCGTCTGGGAAGATATGGCATCACGAAAATTGTGACCAAGTCCTAGGTTGCTGATCTGTCTTTCTGCCTCATTTACACACAATTGCAGGATCTCAATTGTTTCTCTTACTATTGACAAGACAACATACTGTACATATAGCGTTTTTAACTATTGATTATTATTATTTTTTCTTTATTATCACTATTACAGTGTTGTTATTATTATTATTATTGTTATTATTTTATTTTACTTTTTATTATACTAAATTTTATTTACTATGAAATACTATTATTATTATTATTAAATTTTCGCCCCCCAGGCCCCGATGTGGGTCAGTGAACTGTGCCCAGGTGGGCTAATCCCCTTAAAAAAATATATATATATGTTTGTTTCTCATCTCCTCAGCACACGTGTTTTACACATCCTCACACAGTCCCCGCCTTTCACTGTTAACCATAATT
Organism: Homarus americanus; assembly: GCF_018991925.1. Lineage (NCBI taxonomy): Eukaryota > Metazoa > Arthropoda > Malacostraca > Decapoda > Nephropidae > Homarus > Homarus americanus. The sequence continues at coordinate 3,486,630 of NW_024712526.1, read as the reverse complement.
TATATATTCACTTCATATTCCTTATTCTTTTGAAAATAAAACTTGTTGAACGACCACCCCCCCCTCTCCCACGTCACTGTGTTGTAAGGCATTTCTGTCCATTGTACATTTTCACCCCTTTAGCTGCTGTACCTTTTACAATAAACATTAATTATTATTATTATTATTATTACACACACACACACACACACACACACACACACACACACTGGATGCTCCTCTCGGAGCAGCCAGGTCAACTGTTAAGTTGGCCCATACCAACTCCCTCCCCTGAACCCTCCTCCCCACCGGAATATCAACAAGTTCTCGCCAGAAGTTACTATTTCAATTAGGAAAGGAATGGAACCAGTGTTAAACAGAGGTGAACAGAGGTGAACAGTGCTTAAGTCAGTGAGAACAACTCCACAGTAACAGTCGTACCCAAGTTAACCTTCACACAGTGAGGTCCCAGGTACCCAGTGATAACGGCCCATGAGACCCAACAACCAGCGATGTGTTAATCCGTCTACGATAGGAAGGCCTGGGACCACACCTCACTCATATAACACCATCTGTGAGGGAATTACTACACCACGTCAGGTCCCTCATAACACCATATGTGAAGGAGTTACTGCACCACGTGAGGCCCCTCATAACACCATCTGTGAGGGAATTACTACACCACGTGAGGCCCCTCATAACACCATCTGTGAGGGAACTACTACACCACGTGAGGTCCCTCCTAACACCATCTGGGAGGGAGTTACTACACTACGTGTTTGCTGTTCAACACCTACAATAATCTGTATGTTCACTGTATGTTCCTTTACCTTTCTCTATTGAAGGCTTTTGTTAAACCACCAATGTATGTAATAAGTCATTTATGTCCAATGTATATTTTCAGCCTTCGGGCTGCAGAACTTTTTCAATAAACCGTCAATTATTATTATTATTATTATTACACACACACACACACACACTCAAGGACCCGGGAAGTTATAAAAAACCATCTCCAATGACAACAACCTCTATCGCGTCCCCCTCAAGATAGCCGTCAGATAAGCATGGCGAGAAACTACTGCCATGCTGAAACTAATACAGCTGGGATTTGGGATCCCCAGAGCAGCCACGAGATTCCCCCAGCAGCATGAAACTACAGTAACACTTTCACCGGATGATTAAACATTCATATGCTTCTTGTATAAGTTAGATTAGGTTAGGTTAGCATTAGGATGTTCAATCATCGGGTGAAATAAGAGGGTTTGCCTAATGTTCATGTGATTCCGAAAAAGTTCTCACTAGATTTAGAATAATTCAAAACTCTCTATCATCTTGGTCAGAAGGGACGCAATTGTTCTAGAACAACCAACAGTCCAATGATACAGGTTACCCCCAGTGAACATTCATCGTCAAGCAATCAAGTCATACTTGCTTAGGTAAGTAATCAGCATCTCCCCACAGCACACAGCACACAGCAGAATGGATCAAACGACAGCAGCTGACCTCAGCACCCTCAAGACACGAGTGGGTTAACACCTCGTGATCTCTGACTATATCCCAGTGTATATAAAAAAAATACAAAACCGTATCTATTAACTTAAAAAATATATATATCCAAAAATGTATCCATTCTTGTTTTTGTTTTGTATTTTCTTTGGACATCAATAAATAGCGGATTTCTTAATATTTAAAGCATTTGTGCATACTTACATAATGACTACAACATACGAAAGCCTTTCCCATGTAGCATGTGTCTGGCAATGGGAATATTTCTTCAAGCTTCAAGAAATTCTTTTAGTTAATGAGAGAATGGGAGTGTATCGTTATATATTTCACATTTCTCTTCGGTAGAGTACAAAATCATGTAGGTGATTTAATGATAAATTGTGTGACTCTTAAACCACAAATTGGTGGTGAAATAGTAAATTTTTTTCACTGGTAATTTTATTGATTATATAAATAGTATCATATTTAACACAAAAACATTAAGTTTATTGTATATAAATAGACTGATTTTCTTTTACAAATTATTAATATGACAACAATGTTAAATATAAATGTAATACAGTAATGCCCTCAATAACTTTACTGATAATAAAGGTACATTAAATTGAGGGGTTTAAACCATATTATGATTAATTGTATAATATTAACTTTCCTAAATTAAAGGTTATAAAAGACACTGACTTAATATAATGAAAGAAAAGATATGGTCATTCTAGATTGCTAATTATGTTACCAAATTTAATGGGTGATTTTAACGTAAAAGTTGGGAAAGGACCAGAAGTAGACCATATGGGTTGGATAATAGAAATGAGAGGAGAAATATTAATTGACTTATGTTAGAAAAACAAGATGATAATTGCAAATACATGGTTGAACAACACCCCAGGCATCTCTGTACACGGGTCTCACCCCAGGACAATGTAAACAGCAAACAGAACTGAAGTCAGGAATCAAATATATTACAGTGGTATTTGCTCAGGGTATCACGTATCGACCTAACCTACATCGACCTGTCAACTCATCACCCTCATAGACCTATGGACCTATGGATCTAGCCCTCATCGACCTGGACCAGAGCAGATGTGTGTGGGTAGAGAACCTCCAACAGTGACGTCATCTAGACCGGTGCCCTCTGGACTACTACGTCATCCACCCAGCCCAGCTGACAGATGTAAACAAGAGGATATCTCCATGTACAATCAACTCTACGGTATTTGGTATTTCACAAACAATCATTAGTTATATATACACATAATATATATATATATATATATATATATATATATAATTTAAAACATGTCTTCACACGGTAGACATCGTGATAGATTATTAATTATCAAGTGCCTTGTAACAATAATGAAAAAATAACTTATACAATTAATTATCACTAAAATTTCATTTCACATTACCTTATTGTGAATGGATTGGCAAAGTTATTAAACATTTAAATCAAAGAAACATTTATGGATCATTCATATATTGTTAACGATCAACATAATGAAAACTTTGATGGTGATTCAAGTGACACTGTACCTCATGGCACCGTTAACACTGACACATGTGAACTCCAAGATGCGCATGAATTTCAAGTCATTGAACCTGAACTAACAGCAAACACTTCAGTAGAAGTGAGTGAAGCAGTCATAGATAAAACAGATAACGAATTATTATGTACACAATTTAGGTTAGGACGTTCTTACAACACTACACCTCTGTATTGTGAACCTATCGCTGACAGTGTATTGACATCTTCTGATCCATGCACGAGTAGCTTACCAGCATTGCCATGAACTAGTAAACCTTTAACCACTAACATGACTAACCCAGTGAATCATACGACTAAAGATGGTTTCTATGCAAAACAAAACGGTAATACTTATCAGCTTAAAGCCAAGAAAGGCAACTTCAAAAAGCAAAATCAAACGTTAAATCGAAGTGCAGTAAGCAAGACCTACAATGCTTCCGAACCCAAAAGTGACCAGTGATGTTTACTACATCATTCTTCATCACACAGTTCAGAGGATTGTGTAACTCTGCATCAATGCAGGCAGGATTATCTAGAGCGCAATCAATGGCGTCAAATTCAAAATCCGTCGGGGGAAGATTTGCGCCATGTCCAACACGACCTGGGATAAGATCACATATTACTAGCAATGCTTCCATGACAGCTTCATTGATCGCTGCACTAAGTAAAGTGAAAGTATTGACAATACCAGTGAGTGTAGGTAACATCAAGCTCTCTTTAGACATAGATACGGGAGCGTGCGCTAATGTTATCTCGTTAACGTCATTTACTGAATTGAAACGACGTTTTCCTGACAATAAATGGCGAATAAGACCTACTGATGTCGATCTCTCCGGAGTATCAGGCCAACATTTAGATAATATGGGAGTCATTATATTACCTATAGGTTTTTGTGACTCCAGTGAAATCTTTCTAGCTGAGTTTTATATCGTAAGAGATTTTTTTCTATCAGCTGATGGATTATTTGGTCTTCAAACACTAAAACAAAAAAATATAGATGTCCAACCTAGTCGACATACTATAACATTTAATAGCACTACATACCATGCTATGCAGAATTCACATCCAATGCTCAGCACAAATGTGAAAGTGATAACTAACTCAACAGATACGAGGAAGGTTGTCCACGAGCCCAAGCTTGCTAAAGATTGGAGCATAGTATCTGCAGTCCTAACAGGTACTCAACATTTTCAGAATGAGGAAATAACCAGAGCTACTGTCCGGTTGCCAGATGTCAACACTGGTACTGACGTAGTCTGTCTTAGCGAAAGCGCCAAGATTAAAGGTCTGTCATTTGAGTCTACAGTGAGCACCATTAGACCAGGTGGTTTAACAGATATCCTTGTTCTTAATAGAACTGACTGCCCCAAAATCTTGAAAAATGGATGTTGTCTTTGTAATTTCCTGGCGTACCATACTAATGTTGTGGCACAGCCTACTCAGTTGCCAATTGCTAGCGTTGCACCAACGCAAGAACAAACCAGGCAGAAGAAGTTAGAACAAATAGCTCCACAGGTCAAGGTGATTGACCATCTCCAAGGCAAAGTGAACGCCTAGAGTTACGAGCTGACTATCGTGACATAGTACTATACTGTAGCATTACCTGGGGAACCGCTAGGTCAAACAAAATTAACCTCACACCACATATATTTAAAACCAGACACTAACCCTGTCTACATACCAGCTTATAGATTACATCATAGCCAACGGCCCATAGTTGAGGACATGGTTAAAGATATGATTGAACAGAAAGTAATCACACATTCGTCGTACCCTTGGAATTCTCCTCTTTTTCTAGTTCCAAAGAAAGATGGAGGATGGCGACCTGTTATTGACTTTCGACGAGTCAATGAAGCAACTATACCGGACAGGTACCCGATGCTTGTTCTGAGTGATTTGTTGCAATCCTTGGGAAAAGACAACGCAGTTTTTAGTAACCTCGATCTTATTAGCGGGTATTGGCAAATTCCTCTTAACGAGAGGTCCCGCGAGGTGACTGCATTCAACACGCCCTTGGGACATTTTGAGTTTTTAAGAATGCCATTTGGACGAATGATTAATACATTGTTTGCAGGGATGATTGGCAATACAGTTTATGCCTATCTAGATGATTTGATTATTGTAAGCAAAGACGTAAACAGTCATCTTGTCAAATTACGTGAAGGGTTTAAAAAACTTCATAAAGCAGATTTGAAAATTAAGCTCTCAAAATGAGTATTTCTAAAATCTAAAGTTCAATTCCTTGGACACGTAGTTGATGGGAACGGCATCCATACTACGGACTGCAAGGTTAAAGCAGTTGAACGATTTCCCTGTCCTACAAATGTAGACAAAATGCGTAGTTTCCTCGGACTTTCCGGCTACTATCGCTCATTCATTCACAGGTATGCTAAGTTAGCCGCCCCGCTGACAAAATTACTGAAAAAAGATGCAACATTTGTTTTGAACAATGTACAGGAAAACAGCTTTAATGAATTAAAGGAAGCATTGACCAATGCACCAGTATTGGCATTCCCTGATTATATTCAACCTTTCACCCTGTGCACCGACGCCTCCGGACAAGGGCTTGGAGCTGTTCTCATGCAGCTAGACACTAGAGGAAAAAATAGAGTAACTGCTTATGCAAGCCGTAAACTTAATGATGCAGAAACACGCTATTCAGTTACTCATCTAGAGGCGTTAGCTGTTGTCTGGCCATTAAAGAAGTTCAAAGATGTGATATTTGGATAATTTGGTTATGAAATAACAGTCTATACGGATCATGCAGCAGTAACGGAGTTATTCCAAGGAAAGAACTTCTCTGGCAGACTTGCACGTTGGTACTTGACCATTCAAGAATTCGAACCCGCCTTTAAACACTTACCGGGACGCGCGAATGTGGTTGCCGACTCACTGTCTAGACACATAGCTCCAGTTATACCAATACCCTTGTTCACTCCACAAAAATTAAGAGAGGAACAACAGCAAGATCCAATGTGGTCTAAAGTAATTTATGCTCTAGAATCAGGTGAGGAGGATAATCTACCAAAGTTACCTCTTCCGTTCAAACAGTTTGAACTGCAACAAGACATACTGCACCGTACAACAAAAACAGTGCAGGTTACTGTCACACAAATTGTCGTACCTGACAACCTACGAGACACGGTACTCACTCTGTACCACAATACACCTCAAGCAGGCCATCCAGGGCGTGACAAATGCCTTGCAGAAATAAGAAAATCTTACAGTTAGTTGGTGACTCTCCTCGGGGGTCGGTAGAGACTGTTATGGACTCAATCGGCAGAATTCGAGACTAGTAACATGAGAATAACGGACCACACAAGTTGTCATTCAAAGGGGTTAATAACAACGTCGCCGACTTCACTTACGGTCAGATCTGTTGTCGATTTTAAGCCTTTACCATTCCTAATTGTGACAAATACGTAAGAGTAGGGATATTCAAGTAAATTTTACGTTTAGTTGTGAAATTCAATGTCTGCCGTACATAGGGATAAACAATACTGTCCTTTTCAGTCAAACACTTTTTGTAAATTTGAAGAGTTTCACCCTGAGCCGATGGTGATACATAAGAACATAAGAACATAAGAATGGAGGACACTGCAGCGGGCCTATTGGCCCATACTGGGCAGTCCCGTTTACACCCAACCCCTATTGCTCATATAAGCATCCAACCTATGTTTGAAGCTATTCAACGTATTCGAGTTAATGATGATATTTGGTAACTTGTTCCATTCGTCCACTACTCTGTTTCCAAACCAGTGTTTAATTTTTCACGCCTAAATCTAAATTTGTCTAATTTAAAACCATTGTTACGAATTAGCTCCTGGTTGGATAGTTTGAGTACCTTTGTAATGTCCCCTTTGTTTAGCCCTGAGTTCCACTTATACACCTCCATCAGGTCGCCTGATTATATGTTCAAAGTCCTCGTGTTACATGGACTAAAAATGAAGTATATATATATGTACCTCGCGTTTCATACCAGCTGGATTCGGTAAAATGCTACTGACACCACATAAGAGGCACAGGCAGTTTCCCAATGAGATTCACGGCGCCATCAGCTCGATGAACAGGCTTTGTGTGAAATATAACAGAGTCTAGAACTGTTTTTAGTGTCATTGTGGCCTAGCCGGTAAGCGTTCCCTAGTCCCACCGAGTAGGACGAGGGTTCGATTCCTTGCTGGTGAGTTCGTTGATTATATGTTCAAAGTCCGCGTGTTATATGGACTAAAAATGAAGTATATATATATATATATATTATATCTGATAAACCCTTTGGATGCCTCTGTAATCCTTTTTGAGCTACCACTTACAGGGTGAGTATGGGGTGCACAGCAAGCTAGCTGCTGTCCGCGACAATATTCTATTGATTTTCTCATGGGAAGTAGTACTGTATTAGTTACAGAAAACTCGTACGATGAAATCGTAGATGCAGGATACAAAAGGATATTGGGTGACCCTAAATAAAAATAGATCAATAGAGCACTTGAAGCGCAGTTTAGTCACGTCTCCAGTTCATTCTGCGTTTCAAGATCACGAAAGTCATGTGACCTTGTTGATGATTAGTGTAGGACAAAAGCCCACCCAGGGCAAAAGCCTCTTAGTACAAATAATTGTATAAAAATTTTTAATTTTTATTCTGTTTTGTTTACAGTTGATGAACCTAACCTATTTTGCACTTTAACTCAGGGGCTTTTGTCCTAGGGAACTTTTTGTCCGGACCCTTGATGATAAACCCGGTAATGCATAACGACCCTTCGACAGCTAATGTCTCTAAGCACGTGACTAGGTTAGCAATTACGTTTTCTACCACATGCTGACCATGATATTATACTATAAAGTATTACTGCACTTCAACAGCTTAATGTATAAGTGAGATGTGGTGTACCGGCTGACATCGTTCCCTACATGACGATGTTCACGACTACTGCAATGGAGGGCAGGTTCTGCTCCCTAGATAGACATTGTCCACTGACGGAAACAAAATTAGTGTACTTTGATACTGGAATTAAAACATGACACGCACACTCACTTCTCTATCAGGGTAGAAGCGGAGTGCCGGGTGTCGTCAAGCAGGTGGTCCCACCACAAAACCACCAGCTCGTCGACAGAATCCACTCGGTACACCAACAGTCACGTGAACTTATTGTACCCCTCATCACCTGTCTGACATCTGTGGCCTGAGTTTATCGGGATGGATAGAGAATAAATGCAAGATTGGCAGTGCCGGGTTAAGACTTTCGTAGGTCTTAGGCACCTCCAAGATATGGGGCCCCATTTGACAGCATATTCACTAATAACACAAGCTAGTACCTAATTATAATATGTGATGTCGAAAGAATAAGATTCAGTGATGTTTGCCATGAATTGAGTAAAAGAAAATGGGTTAGATCAGCTGTTCTTGTACAGCACAGAAATAGTTTTGTTTACAAGAAGCACAGCTAGCTGGTGGACACTAATAGGATTAAGTAATAAATAAATGGAAAAAAGTACCTCAGTATCAATTTAATAATAACCTGTAGAAAAAGGGGAAGAAAAGTTCTCGTTTTATTTTTTGTAGGCCCCCAATATCTCGTAGGCCCTAGGCACTGTGCCTACTGTGCCTAATGGATAATCCGGGCCTGAAGATTGCAGTCATGAATTTTACTCAACTGTGAAACAAGACGGAACTTTTTTTCTGGTGGAGCTACTTCGTAAAGTCAACTGTGTTAACAACACAACGGTATGTTAGGCTTTAATAACATCTCACTGTGACATAAGAGTTACTTATTCACTAACTGTTGATATTTACAGGTAGTTGTAGTACTATGGCCATACACCCAGACAATGCTCCGATGATAGGATCACACGGTGTGCGGCGTGTTTCCTTCACAAAAATGGCAAATTGGATTTTTACAAATACTGTACTGTATATTAATTATAGAAGCGATTTACAATTGCGCCAACAACTAGTAGTATTGTTAACAAGGCTGGCCATAAATATTTTCAAAGGGGGACAAACCATGTTTGCTATGAAGGGAATCAGCTTCTGCAGAGTAGGTAAACTAACTAATAGAATACCTGTATATGTTATGTGTGCTTAACCACAAACACAAATTTACAGTATTAATGAACATTACTTAAAATATTAGTTTTACGAAAATGTTAAGTTTACATCATAATACAGTGCTTATATACTTGTAGTGACCACGATAAGCAAAGCGCCGTATATGAAATTTTAGGAATATGCTGCATACATGAGGAAAATAATGTGTCCATACACTTCACTCTTTGTTTTGAAGTTTGTATCACTATCTTAAGGAGGTTCTAATTGGCCGCCTCGCATATCCCCCCCCTTCAGCAAACCATGGGTACTGCCCTGCTGCACAAAACAAGTTATTTGGTGTATTTTGTAGATATAATGGAAACCTACGTACTAAAATATTGGGAAAAAATACCTATGCGAAACAAGATTGTTTATTTTATAAAACAAGTATTCATTTAAGGGGATGGAAGACTATAAATTCACTCCTCCAGTGGACACGAGTAGTCGGGTAATAAGAAAAAAACAGTTTAAAGAAATGTAATTAAGTAAAACATGTGATCAAGAAATTAAAACTTAATTTATGTACAGATTAGTTCATTGACATACCAAAACTTTTACAATTATATTAAGATAGAATTTGTAGGTACAGGCAATAACAACTAAAAACTTCAAATTAAAATCACTTAAGCTAATTATCTAGTAGAGCAAACAACAAACAGTAAACTGTATATCAGTATGTCACAAACACAAACGTGTTTAGCTCCAATTTCTCAGCAGTTAAAAAAAAATACACCATAAGATTTAAAGAGAACTTTTATTTTGTTAACTTGTTTATTTCAAGTATCACTGTTGCTGCTTAAATAATTCTGTAAATAGTATAACAATTCCTACTGGCATATCTAAGCAATGTTTATACTTCGATATTATTACGCAAGCTGTTTTCTTTATGCTACTTTTCTAAGCTCTATATAAAATATCATACCTTCCATTGCATTAGGAAGTTTTATTTACAGGGATACTAATTTTCTATTTTCAAACTCTACCTCAAAAAAAAAAGAGGGGGTAGAGGGCACTTACATTACAGACCGACCCATTATTAAAGGTGGCTGGGTGATGTCCCACCTGAACCTCCTACGTCTATGCAACATAAAACAGTACTCTAAGTTAGTAAAGAGCTACAGTGATGTACTGTACCATCAGAACCGTTTTATCGGAAATTATCTTTTAAATAGATAAGAAATTACAATTGCAATAAATATATTTGCCAACTAGACAATCCTGACAGCTCTGTCCTCTTGTTCAACCTTAATACTGTACAACCCAGGTTGTACTGCTCCCCCATTATACTTATGTTTTTCAATTTCACTGTAATTTATGTATATACTTATAATATAAATAAAAATAAATAAATAAATAAAATAAATAAACATTGAAGTGATAACCATGGTAACATTATGAGATGTTCTTATTGCCACCATGCTATTGTACTGTTCCAGATGATACTAAATGTTACATAATACTTCCTTGAGATAAATGTATAGTGTATATCAGATATTATTATCCACTCTGTATCTGTATTTTTCCGACTAAATAAACTGTTTCAATTCAATTTAATTCAGTTAAACACAGAGTTATTAGAATCAGATGGGAGGAGACGGAGATCTATTTTATAAATGGCAGCAATTACTCTGTCACTAGCTGACAGGAATCTCCCCTTTAGAAGTCAGAGGAAACAATTTTATGAAATGTTATGGGAACTTACTCAGTTGAAAAGGTCATTATTATTAATGAGAAATGTAACCATTATTATTTATGAGCAAAAACCTACAGAATGAGTTGATTCAGTTGATTGAAAATAAAATAAAAAGGAAATGCGGTAGAAAATTAACTAATGCCTGCACAATATTTCTCTGTTTGATTGTACACCAGACATCACTCATATTGAACAGCTTTCTGTGGTACTGCCAATTGTTCGCACTAGTAAAGTAGAACCACCTCACATTCAAGTAGTCGAACATTTTCTGGGGTTCATTAATGTGTTATCTTCTAACACAGGGGAGCATTGCATGATCAATTCCTCCAATTCTTAGAACAGGATCTATAGACCTTCATATCGGGGGACTGTAGTGGACAGTCTTCAGGGGCGGATCCAGGGGGGTCCTGGGGATAAACCCCCCTTTTCATAAAAAAAAGTCAAATAATTTTTCTTTAATGCAGTATTGTACTCAGGCGTTTTTTGGATCATAAAAAGTAATTACTATTGACCTCAGAAAATTTCCTAGTATCAAGTGCACACGGCTTCAAAATGGCCTCAAAATGCCCATGATATTGGTCAGGTTTCAAACAGTTTTCCGGGGGCTTACATCGCCCCCCGCCCCCCTAGCTCGCTCTGCTCGCCATGTTCCCCCACCCAAAACTTCTTGGACCCCCCCCTTTTGATATTCCCGGATCCGCCCCTGATGTATGTTGTTACGCCGTCTCTTAATTTACTTAAATATCCAGGTTCTAGGCGTAACCAAACAAAAAGTGAAGTAAATTAAGAGAATAAAATTAAATAAAGTAAACCTTTAAGAATTTAATTGATTAAATATTAACACAATAAAGAGCCTCGTAGGCTGTCAACAAATTGATTCACCATCGAAACTTTTAAGACAAGTGATACAAAACATCGAAACATCAAAAAAATAAAAATAAAGCATTGGATTACGTTAACACTGCATAAACATAAAAACTATCACCGAAATTAACTAACGTGAAACACTGAATTACTTGAATACAACTAAGCAAATACTGATGGACAAACGGACATAAACAGGTACTCACATAGATATACCACATTGGTGACGACAGGAACAACACAAATAAATTAAATATAAGTAACAAGTGTTACTCAAAGGATGTGGACTGTATGACAAGAGTACTGAACTGACTCAAATCACTTGGTGGGTCCTATATATAATGTCGGCTCCCGCCACGCGACCCGCCGGTGGGTCGTTTAACGATGCAGATGGTCGTTAGAGAACAAAGAATGCTGGTTACAATACAAAATAAAGAAATAAGATGGGCTTGAACAAATAATGACAGTTAAAACCTTAACAGCACAGGGTAAGGTGACTAGAATATATAATAGTAAATTTAACACATCATTATAGGAATAATATGGAACATGGGAGCATGTTATATATAAAAAAAATAGAAAAAATACGACACGGTCGTAACAATGTATGTATGTATGTCACCCCACACATTACATTAGTCCCACATGACGTCTCAGAGTGTCAAGTCCTTCCCCTAACCAATATTTTCTCAATGATTTCGTTTCACAACATTGTCACTTTATATTAAGATGAGGAGCTTTTTACTAGACAAAACCACTTTCTGAGCCAATTATTCCAACCTGATATTAGAATAAAAAACCAATTTAAGTTAATGTGAAAGGCTACCAGGGTGTTTTAATGATGTTATTTATATTTATGTATCGAGATGAGAGATGACGATACTCTTTTCTTTTTATTCTAGTTATACAAAGAGTTTTGAAATAAATATTGGAATCGTTTATAAATATTCCGAAGGTATTTTCATGCATTCACTGGCAGTCTGGTATACTGTACATCTCAGGGTAAGGGGTTTTAAATCTGATTGTCACATGGTCTGAGTAATGGGGCTCAGAGAACGTCTCCCAGTGTAATTTGGTAAATGTTAGTCCATTGTCAGGCTTCAGAAACTGGACCCAAATTTTAATTCTAAGACATAAGGTTTGTTTGATTTGGTAAGTTAGATTATCTGAATGAACTTAAGGTGACCAGACGTCCCGATTTCGGCGGGACAGTCCCGATTTTTCAACAAGCGTCCCGATAAAGTCCCGCATTTTCAGAATTTATCCCGAAATGTCCCGCTCCATTAACGAAAGAATAAATTTTGACACAATAAATTCGAGAGAGAGAGAGAGGGGGTGGCAGTGACACAAAAAGTAATGTTTGGCAACTTAACCCTCCAAATTCGTTTGATTCCTATCCTGCTCCGGGTGCGTGCATTGGTGTCATATGTTACGTGATACATTTGTGGAAATTCAATATAAACAGTTACTAGGGCACAGTAAAACAAGATGGTTAGCGCTAATGGTAAATTTGCACTGTCACATCACACTCTGTTAGCGAATGTAATACCGAGTTTCAAGAAGGGGGATAGATCACTATCCTCTAACTACCACCCAATCAGTCTAACATCAATAGTAGGCAAATAACTGGAAGCAATCATTTCAAACTCTATTCGAAATCACCTGGAGAAGCACCGATTGATCAATGATTCCCAGCATGGCTTCACAAGCGGACGTTCTTGTCTAACTAATCTATTAACATTCTTTTCATCAGTTTTCGAATAGGTGGACGAGGGGCACAATTATGATGTGGTATATCTCGACTTTAGCAAAGCCTTTGACAGAGTCCCCCCACGAAAGACTAATTAGAAAGGTAGAAGCTCATGGCATCAAAGGTAACATCCTTAAATGGATTAGGGCGTGGTTACAGGGCAGGAAACAGCGAGTGAGCATTAACGGCACTAAGTCCCATTGGAGCAACGTCACAAGTGGAGTTCCCCAAGGCTCAGTACTTGGACCATTATTATTTATTATATACATAAACGGCATAGATATCGGCATAGACAGCAACATAAGTAAATTTGCTGATGACTCTAAAATAGGACGTGTTATTAAATATGACGAGGACTCAGCAAAACTACAGGAAGATCTAAACAAAATTTTCGAATGGTCTGAAAAATGGCAGATGAAATTCAACGTGGACAAATGTAAAGTACTCAGTATAGGAGATGTAAACAGGGAAACCAGATACCAGATGAACAACGATGCCATAGAGAAATCCGACTGGGAGAGAGATTTAGGAGTAATGATAAGTAGGAACCTTAAGCCAAGTAAACAATGTGTTTTTGCTCGTAACAAGGCTAATAAAGTACTTGGGTTCATACAAAGGAGTGTTAGTTACAAGACTAGCCAGGTCATCCTAAAACTGTATCTTGCTCTTGTGAGACCACACCTGGATTAAGCAGTTCAGTTCTGGTCACCGTATTACAGAATGGATATAGAATCCTTGGAAAGAATTCAGAGGAGAATGACAAGACTAATCCCGGGCATTAGGAACCTTGAGTATAGAGACAGGTTAAAGCATCTTAATTTGCACTCCCTTGAGAGACGTAGAGCGAGGGGCGGCCTGATGGAGGTGTATAAGTGGAAGTCAGGGCTAAACAAAGGGGACATTCAAAGGTACTCAAACTATCCAACCAGGAGCGAACTCGTAACAATGGTTTTAAATTAGACAAATTTAGATTTAGGCGTGAAATAGGTAAACACTGGTTTGGAAACAGAGTAGTGGATGAATGGAACAAGTTACCAAATATCATCATTAACTCGAATACGCTGAATAGCTTCAAACATAGGTTGGATGCTTATATGAGCGATAGGGGTTGGGTGTAAACGGGACTGCCCAGTATGGGCCAATAGGCCCGCTGCAGTTTCCTCCTTTCTTATGTTCTTATGTTAGTGTATTTGTGTGTGTTTAGACCGAATATGACCTTCATTTCTGGCGGAAATTAGCCGGGTTTTTTTATCGAATTTTTTTCGTTGGACGTTTACCGAATATAAATAATGGCGAAGCGAATTAAAAAAAAACATTAGAAAAACAAAAACCAAACCAAATCTAACTGACTCTCACCATATGATGGAATCACCTATTTCTTACCTTAATGGCCTGGTTCTTGTTCGTTGTTGGATTCTGAGATTCTTACACAACGCCACATATGTTGGTCTTTGCGATATTTACATTCAGTCTTGCACTGATGACACTTTACTGAGGTTGGAAGAACACCATGCGATCGAAAAAATGCTATAGTTTCTTCGTTTTTTTTCCCCAAAACTCGCAATCAGCTCCATATAATTTAAGTGACACCCATCACAGACTTCCACGATTGGAAATGTATATGAATTTGGAAATATGAGAGACCCAAAATAAAAATCGATTTTGATTGCTACAAAAATACCGCGAATTAAACCACAAATCATTTTAATTGGTTGCAAAGAAAAAAACGAGTTTGATTGGTCGCGTGAGGTGTACGGGAACACAAGTGCGTGATAATTTATGAAGGAGACACGCAGTGTGAGAGGTGAGGGAGGTGATAATGGCGGAAAATTAATGGAAGAAAATAGAGAAAATTTTTGATATGCTTTCTCCGTCATTATACATTTCCGCCGGTAATGTAATAGATGAAAATTGTCTTATAATTAGACGTCTTATTAGAATATGATAATACTGTAGATTAGTGGTAGGAATGTGTGGTGTGTAAACGCAAAAATACCGCACTAATGCTTGCTGTTGAGAGAAGTATAAGAATGTTTCCTGGCTTAAAGTCGTATTTCCTCAGTCAATGTATTTTTGCCACATTCAGTGAAGGTTCTACCAAATAAACTTGAAGAAGGTGGATTAATTGACTCGTCTGCATTTAAGAAAATAGTTACAGATTTTTATGACGTGTTCAGTATTTAGGCAAGATTTTGCACATATGCAGTAGGCTTCATTAAAGCAAATACCAAAATGGCAAGATGTTGAGAAAACGATGGATTTTGCTGCAGAAAGGAAATTCTATGATTCAAAGTTTGATAATGAGTTATTTGACGAGTTTTGTTGTGTTACAAGCTATATTTCTGAGGAAAAAGTGTCCGAGTGGAATGCAGTTAGTAGAGTTAGGTTATGTTAGCTGACCGTTAGTAGAGTTAGGTTATGTTAGCTTATCGTTAGTAGTTAGGTTATGTTAGGTTAGCAGAGTTAGGATATGTTAGATTAGTAGAGTTAGGTTAGGTTAGTAGAGTTAGGTTATGTAAGATTAGTATAGTTAGGTTAGGATTAATTAAGCTAGGTTAGTTAAGTTGAGTCTCGGGTCTTGGCGTCAGTGAGTCCTGAGCGCTAGCCGGGTTCCCCCCTCGTGGCCAGAGCTTCGCACCTCGGCAGTTTTTATGATTGTACTGATTTGATGTGGAAATGTTACGAGAAATGTCAAAAATAGATTCATTGTTTTTATATCAACTTGGCCTCCCGGTGCTGCCACATTTAACTATTTTCCTTAATATTAACATTACAGTCGCCAGAAATGTTAACTCTATGTAACTATATGATTATTAGGAAGCCTGTCACTTGTTTACGTTCATTTTCCTGTGTGGATGACAGACAGACAGACACACAGTAACGACAATAGTGTGGTAGTTTTAGCGGCAGTTGGCAACAGGCAGTATAGAGAGGGAGGAAGGTGTGCACAGTGTAGGCTGTGTAGCCACATGGAGTCGTTAGTGTGGTGGTGACCAGGACAGGAGTCGCGTCACACTACAAGGATGGCCGCCAGAAAATCTCTTGTTTCCTGCACCACCAGGTTAGCCCATGACGTCTGATTCTCAGAAGCTCTTTTGCAGGGTATTAAGTCTTCCAAGTAATTGGGGGGGTGAAATGATAGTTACTTACGATAGAATATTGGAACAATTTAACTGTTGTATTTTTGGCCGGAAAGTTTGCGCCGTGGCTTTAAGGAGTTGATTAACTGCGTTTCCATAACTCGTATTAAAGGACAAAAAAAAATTGTTTATAAAAATCTTGACCCAAGACTCGAATAGTTTCATTACGATGAACAAGTCTTATTAATAAACAGCTCCAAATAAAGTGTCAAGGTGAATAAATCCTAAAGATAGCTCCTGTTACGAGCTAATATGGACGAATCTTGTTACTATGATTGACCACTAATAATATGGTTACAGTAATACTGGTTACCTGAACCATGTCACGGGTTGCAGGTCAAATAGACCCCAGTCCTGAGGGGCCACAACTTAATCTAACCTAACCATTTGGATTGGCCCCATAAGGACTCGCCTCCAGTAAGATTGAGACCATTAGGATTGTTTCCCATTGAGACTGGACCTAAATCCCAATCGTTGAGCTTTATATAGGACGGGACCATAAGGATTGGGCCATAATCTTAATGGTTTGGTAATGTTGGGGTCTGCTGGATGACTCACCATCTCTCTCCTGTAGATGGTGGAGGTTGTTGATCAAGGTGGCCCGGGTGGCGTTGTTGGTCGTGGCATTCACCCTCCACGCCCACACTCCTGTAGCTGCTGCTGTACACCCCTTCCCAGCTCACAGCTTGGGTGGTTGGACGGCAGAAGAGACCGAGGGTAGCGTCATGGCCCAGATAACGAGGCAGTACCTGGGTGGGTGTCACCTGACGATGGTAACATCAAATCATCACAACACCGCCTTCAATAACGACTTCAGGTGGGTCTCATCTCAACATCATCTCGAATAAATTAATTATAAATCTATGCACTGTAGGCAGGAGACGGACGAGGGCTGGTCAGGTGTAGCTTCTATAATAGGGTCATTCCGGTATGGAAGGTCGGCAGGCGATACAGCATCCACGAGGTTGTCATTATGAGGGTGAGAGAGAGCCAGATGCTGTTAAATCTTTCTCCTGACATTCTTTTTATGGTAAGGAGTTGACTATTGGATTCCAGTTTATGATGACATGTTTGTTATTCTCTCATGAATTACACGTATATATATATATATATATATATATATATATATATATATATATATATATATATATATATATATATATATATATATATATATATATATATATATATATATATATATATATATATATATATTATGGTGGTCCTTATTTTCGGGCAAAAAACAAAATTTGTCATTTTTTTGTCACAGACCCTGGCAAAAGTTTCCATTTGGGGTAGAAACATTGCCTGTAAAATATTTTTTAATTATCTTAATAATTAGAGGTTGGTCAAGTCAGATGAAATTTAACAATATTATGCCTATGCTTAATGTTCATAACACATCATTTCCTAGCCCCCAAGCCTGGGCCCCCCCACTTAGTCTAAGTGGGTATTAGCTGCTCAAGGCAGGGGTCGCATGAGGACCAGTCTCACTCTTTGTCGCCCAGTAAGGTCTGCTTGAGGGCATTAGGGAATGATTTCCTGTGGTCAGCAACTGCCTGCAGTAGATACTGCAGTTGCTGCTCGTCCTTGGTGATGCGGCCTGAGAAATCTTGGACTAAGGCTACTCCTCTTTCTGCATGATCATTGATCACAGACAAAGCTTGTACACTGGCTTTTGCATTTTGGAAGCCAGGATCATCTTTCCACTGTTCTACTGGGAGGGCCAGGAAATCTGTATTCAAGTTGAGCTTTTTGATAAATGACTTTGTGTTCCTTGTCGTGAAATCATATAGGTTCTTCACTTGGAGTGTGTCTGGATTGATTGTAACCCGTTTGACATGCTTTTCTTCCCCAATAACGATGTTCATAGCTTCCAACATGCGGTCCTTCACTGCTGGGAGAACATCGTCATCAAAGAAGGCCAATGCAACCAACTCTTCTGACAAGTATCAGAGGTGTCTCATCATTTTTTGGAAAGTTGCCTTTGATATGGCATCGCTGATGGTACTGTAGTCTTGTAGAGCTTTAAGCAACATCAGATCTCCTTTTGGTGCCTTTGCAGCAAGTGGAGCAGTTGTCCAAGCCTTCACATATATTCGGGCAAAGAAAATGCACAAATCTCTTAGTCCTCTGTTCTCCTTTGGAGTAAGCTTAAACTGAGAACGGAATAACCACACTTTGAAGGAATAAATGGTCTTTGCCATCCATCGTGCTTGGTGCATTGCACCAGGAGCAGAAAATCGTACTCCCCGAGAAGGTGATGTGCCAAGGAAGATGGAGGCCAGCTCTAGCAGCTCTCGATAATCATCTCGAAGCTGTGTCTCCAATAGAGCCTTCTCAATGAAGTTGGTTAGATCGTCCCTAACAGCTCTGACCGATTCTTCTGCCAGATCGTCGGTGGAGGAGTCTTCAAACTTCTGCTTGTCAATTTGTTCCCATTTGGCTTGGAATCTTCGGAACAGCTGTATGTCAGGAGCAGCTGAGTGCCCCATTACAGCTTCAAAAGCAGCTCCAGCTACAAGTTCTAGTACATGGTGGCGGCAGGCAAAATATAGCAAATCACGACCCAGCAACTGCTCAATTTTGACACACGAACCCTTGTGGTGACCAGTATTTGAGCTTGTTGTATCAAAACACATGCCATGCACGATGTCTGTAATGTGCCATTGCTGCAAAGCCTTCACAACAGCTTTTGCTTGTTCATCACCGGTACCAGAGGGAAGTTTTGGAACAGCAAGAAGTTGGGAGGTGCCATTGCCTGAGACAAGAACTGGGAGTCTGTCAACATGGCCCCCATGCCCCGTCAAATCAGGCATCAATTTACCATCCCAGTGAACAATTAAAACTGACTCTGGTTTGAAGTTTGAAAGGATTTCAAACTGCGATGATGCTGAGGTTTCTCCTGATGCTTGATTGATTCAGAATCAATTCACTGACATCATGGCCCAGACTCCGAGCAGTTTGGGTGACAATGTGCATGGCCATTCTATCTGAGGACTTGGTCCGATCTAATGCTGCAGAAAGTTCTGGAGTTAGAACTTCTTTTCGCCCACGCTTCTTGACAGTAGGTGGAGTTTGAAGTGCTGATGGGCCAGGAACAGGGTTGGATTCCTCAGAAGAAGACGTACTACTGCTGTCCAAGACAACGATGGCCTGGCATTTTTTGGCTTCTTCCTCTGCATTGTCTGCAGCCAACTTCCTTTTCATTGCTTTCTTGAGGGTATTTTCTCGTCGTTTCTGTCTTTTCAGGAATACTTTGTCAAGAGATGACATTGCCCCACGACGCCCTTTTTCTCGTTGCGCTATTAAGAAATCCTTATCCTCCTGAACTGTCATCATATACAAAGCATTCACATGTGCAATGTCAAAGAAATCTTCAAATGTATCAGTGAACTCTTTCTCTTTCTGCTTTTGAGTTTCTGTCTTTCTTTAAGAGTTCTTTTTCAAACTACTCCACTTGTCAAACATTTTGTGCACTTGATTCACACAATTTGGTTTGTGGTGTGTGGGAATGTTTGCTTTTGTCCAAAATTGAAGAACTTTGTCTGTGACTTCCCCAGCTGCCACTCTGATGTTTTTTCTGTAAACGATGCAGGCTTAAAAAATACTGTAACACTTGCCTGTTTGAAGGTAACTTAGCCCCTGTAATGGCATCACATTATGTCTTTATCAAATACATATTTTCTCGTGTTTTTACTCCTGCATTAGCCATTTTGACCTGAGGAATAAAGAAATTAACTATTAATATAAATTAATAATGAGAATACTCTGTAGAACTGTTTCTAATTTCCCCAATCATCAATCACGACCAGCAAAAACTCACCACAATCGTGCCAAATGCGACGCACTAGTGGTGGGCGTAATCGGCTACAGAGTAATCGACTACATCGATTACTTAATTTTTGACAGCTTTGAGCAACCTCTAAATATTAATATATTTAAAAATAACTCTACACACAATGTTTTTGTCCTAAATGGACACTTTTAGCAGGGTCTGTGGTAAAAAATTCCAAAGTTGAAAAATAAGGACCACCCAATATATATATATATATATATATATATATATATATATATATATATATATATACTATATATATATATATATATATATATATATATATATATATATATATATATATATATATATATATATATATATATATATATATATATATATATATATATATATATATATATATATATATATATATATATATATATATATATATGTCTCCAGGGAGGTGTGGCTAGGGGGGCAGACGAGTGTGTTGGTGACTTGGGGACACGACCATTCACCCAGGAACGCTGATCTCTTCCACTATCTGACGCAAGGGGACCACACCCTCACCTGTCGGGCCGTCATTCTCTATCTCTCCTCCGTCCTGTCCTTCAATCCCTTTGTTAATGACGTTAACGACTCTGTCGGTGCCTTCACCTCCTCCAACACCCCCAGCAGTCCCTCCGTCAACGTGTCCGCCGCTGATGTTATGACGTAAGTTAACTCTTGGTGTATGTAGATGGTGTGTCCGTTACACCCTCACTGGGGCACCTCTCCGTGCTTCCTTCCGTCCCACCTAAGTTCATCAACGGAAGTACACAAAAGTATCCTGCGTAGAACAGTAGAATTCCATATGCTAAACTGTACTTATTTTATGTGCTGTACTTCCTTGCACTAACAGTTAAGATTTTTTTAGTTGTTTCTTTGTTTTTCGTCTTTTATGATTTTTCTTGGTTTTAGATTTTGGTGTTTTGTGGTCAGCGACAATTTGTGTGTTTATCGAGGAAAGCATATACATGTACACACATACACGGCCCCACGCACAAACATAAATACACCCGCGCCTTTCTCTACAGTACTTCTCACAGTGGTCCAGGTGGGCAAATTCTTGGCCAAAGGTCTATGGATATTACACCACAGTGTTCCCCAAAATCTCTTGAATCGTCTTAGTGTAAATCCAGATCCATCCACATTACATATTTCCTTACAAATACATTATTTTTACGTGAACATTTGTATTAGTGTTTTAATTCAGATTACTAAAAAAAATGGTCTATTGTAATGGTGTGTCTCATCCATCTTCCTCAAAGGTGCCTTTATTGTCTGGATTTAAGTAAAGGTCAATGATCTTCCTTCTTTTTATGGGTACCATCATTATCTAATCTATATACACTGGCTGCACTGAAACTTTGTAATAATAACATCCAGATGAACGTACTAGTGAAAGCGTAAAAAACATTAGAAAACTGTACCTGCATTTACTTCTTGTTTACGATTACATCCTGCATGTCAGCCAGACAGAGTTATCACAGGAAACGAATAGACGGCAATGTTCTAGCTGTATAGTTGTCATAAAATTCAAAATATCTCACAAACCGCAGCTACCCGCAACGTGATCACGTGTTTTATAATTGATACCCTGCTTAATGATAATTATATACAATGTCGTAAATGCGCATAAATTCCGTTCAGATTTCAGTCATTTCCAGAACATCTTATAAATATATATATATATTTTATTCATATAACCACCCACAAACAGTTTTCTTAAGCATCTAATGTTAAGTAATTTATTTGTGGCTGGTTTCGGTGTTTCCTGGATAATAAATAACATCTAACAATTCTTATTGTGTTGATTCCTTCAAAACGAAGTACTTTAGTAATATAATTCCATATCATATTTCTGCAGAATAATGTGATCTATTCATTATTAAATGCAGTATTATTCTTCACTTTATCATACAGGCTCTTGTCCATAAATAAGTTATTTCAGACCACTGACATCGTCAGGTTCCTGGAGGAGACGGAGGTGGTGCCCGAGACGCTGTGGTGGTGGTGGGACCCAGGTCGCGGGCTCACGCCCTGGCACATCCGAAGCTCCACGACACACTGCACGCCTTTTACCTCACCACCCACGACCCCTCCACGCCTCCTGACACCTCCTGTTCACCAGGTAAGGAACAAATTAGTGGTGATGAGGCTCCCCTTAGGAGTGGTGATATACCCATTAGTGGTGACCATCAGCGGCTGTGAATATAAAACAAAACATCACAAATTTCTAGAGTCAGGGATGATCTCTCTCTAGTGTGTACTGTATACTTTTTATCTCTAACCCCCCGCCAGGAGAGTGTGAGGGAGAGGTGGAGGTATACAGGAGGTGTTTGTACTGTCGGGGCGGCCAGCCAGGGGTCACCCTCTTAGATCGCTGGCACCCACTGGCCGGGTTCGTCAACAACAGGTCCCTCATCCCTGGTGAGTGGGTAACACCATTCGGGTTTACTGATGGTTATGTTTACTCCGACTACTGTTTACTTTATTGTTTGGTCTCAAAGATTTGGTTATCTCTCAATTGTTGACTACAGTGTATTTAGTTTGTTTGGTTTATTAGTTTCAAGTTCCAGTGTTAACACATTTTTGCTGCATTCAATTATGTTATAAATAAACATCTTTGTTTACATAGTGATGCCGTTCGGACCAAGGTAGGTATCTACCTACCTTGGTTCGGATCTCCTGCATAATTGCATCATCCATACTTGATAAAGGAGCTATCTCAGCACATTGGTTTTCTCGTGTCTGTTACTCGTTTAAACATTTGGGGACAATTGTTATGTCTCAGAATAAATACTTGTGTTCGACTTAATAGAGAACTTACAGGGTGTTCATACTGGCGAGACTCTACACAAGTCCTTAACTTCAGTTTGCTATGATCATATATTTCATTATTAATTATATAGAGGATTTC
Organism: Homarus americanus; assembly: GCF_018991925.1. Taxonomy (NCBI): domain Eukaryota; kingdom Metazoa; phylum Arthropoda; class Malacostraca; order Decapoda; family Nephropidae; genus Homarus; species Homarus americanus. Next base: position 3,463,348 of record NW_024712526.1, on the reverse strand, counting down.
GAAGACTCATGTAAACAACCATACCTTTTCTACCCCCCCCCTCACTCTTATCCTATACCACTTACCTTTCTATTCTCCCTCATTTTCTATTCCTCTCTCACTTATTTCCTGCCCCTTGCCCCTTGCCCTTATCATGCATTCTCCTTTCATCCATGAACCTTTCTTTCCCCCTCATTCATGTCCCTCTGACCTCCCTCCCTACCCTCACCCTCACCCTCCCTCCTCTCTCACCCTCTCCCTCCCCTCCCTCACCCTCCGTCTACCCTCACCCTCCCTCTACCCTCACCCTCCCTACCTCACCCTCCCTCTACCCTCACCCTCCCACTACCCTCACTGCTCCAGACCAGTTCGAGGACATGGAAGGACACGTAGTAAGGATTGTGGCCAAGGCCTTGTTCCCCTTCGTGTCTTATGTGGAGGACACCGACGCCCCTGGCACCACCGTCACCCCCAATGACTCCCTCGACATCCGCATCCTTGACACAGCAGCCTCCATCCTCAACTTCAAGTGGGTACTTCACTATATAGAACCTATATATATATATATCTATCTATCTATCTATCTACCGAATGTCCGTCCATCCATCCATCTATCTATCTATCTATCTATCTAATCTTTCCGTCCATCTATCTATCTATCTATCTATCTTATCAAGTAGTAGGTAGTAGGCAGCTATCAAACAGGGAGGTACTACCGCCTGGGAAGATATTGGAAGCATAATGTGTTGTCTAATGGTAGACCCTGCTGCCATATGGCATCACGAAAATTGTGACCAAGTCCCAGGTTGCTGATCTGACTTTGTGCCTCATTTACACACAATTGCAGGGTCTCAATTGTTTCTCTTACTATTGACAACACAACACACATGATATAATGTTTATCGTTTCTCACTCTTGATTTATTTTTTCGTTTTTGTTTTTATTTATGGTTATTATATTATTTGTATTATTTAATTTTATATTTATATTAATTATTATAATAATAATAATAATAATAATAAAGAACTATAAAGAAATACAAAAATCATAAAAAATCAAGAGTGAGAAACAATATAAGTGTGATGTGTTGTCAAAGTAAGAGAAAAAATTGAGACCCTGCAATTGTGTGAAATGAGGCAGAAGTCAGATCAGCATCATATATATATATATATATATATATATATATATATATATATATATATATATATATATATATATATATATATATATATATATATATATATATATATATATATATATATATATATATATATAGCTATCCATCTATCTATCTATCCATCTCAAGTTGACATGTTCTTATTCATACACTTTTACTACACTTTAATGTTCGTGATCCGTGCACCGGTGGACGGGGTGTGGGGAGCACGGACGAGGAACAACACGTGGACGGGGATGGTGGGGGAGCTGTGGCGGGGTGAGGCGGACTTCTCCCTCCGTCTATTCTGGTCGGCGGCGAGAAAGGAGGCCATAGACTTCACCCGCGCCTACATCTTCGAGCCCTTTGTCATGATCACCCGCAAGCCTGGGCCCCTCCCCCAGCACCTGGCCCCCATCAAGCCCTTCACAGGTGCGTGTGTGTGTGTGTGTGTGTGTGTGTGTGTGTGTGTGTGTGTGTGTGTGTCTTTAGGGTGTGATCTCTATATGTGATGACTCCCCCATGTATTCTCCGCAGGCGATATCTGGATAGCCCTGGTTGTGACCACGACGCTAGCTGGTGCCATACTGTGGGGGGCGCAGAGGGCGTGGTCACGGTTCTCTGGGGGACGCGGCTTGGATGCAGTCTCTGCCTTCCTATACATCTTGGGCATGCTATTGGCGGAGCCCACCGACGCCCTGCCCACTAACATCACTGCCCAGGTACTTTAATTATTGATGTGGGATGAAGTAAAACTTGTTTGCCCATTAAACGAGCTTTAATCAACTCCTTTCACAAGATATCCGAAAATAACATAAGGAAACAATTATTATACAAATATAACATAAAACGGAGAATAAAATTAATGTTCCTAACAATGGAAACTATATAAATTATTAGCGTCTTGGGTATGTCGTTTAGTCTCTCTCTCTCTCTCTCTCTCAATTACCCAGGCTAATTTTGGCTACAGGTGTATGTCACTGATTACAGGTGTGATGAAGCCTTAAACTAGGATTCCATTCACACGGTTGCGTTAGCGTTATGCGATTGAAAACCCAACCGCATGGAAACGGACGAGCGAACCTCACACTGTGACGTCACTAGTTCTTGTTTCAAACACCTGAACACCTCACCCAGACATCAGATGTTCTTGTCACAGTTATGTATTTCACAAATATTTAAGAGGAAATGTGACCAAAAAAAAAAACTTCATTTTATACAGCATTCATCTGCCGTGATCTTACATACTGAGCAGGTGTTTCATTAGTTCACTCAGTATACAGTACAAAAATAAGTATTTTTGGAATGCATTTGTATCATACATTTATAAACCTAGCAAGTGTTATTTAATCAGGTAATTAAGTATGCTTCATTATTTGTATATCATTTTACTAGATCCATATATTTTTTATACATTTGTTCTAAAGTGAAGGTTTATGGTCTCAATAAAAGGGTTCTTTGGAATACAAATGATCTTATACAAAACCAGGATAATTAATAGTAAATCAGCCTGCTCATATAATTAGTGTCGTAGCTTCAATGAGCTGGGAGCCATCTGTCCTGTCCTCTTCCCGGTGTGTAGACAGAGTATGCATCGGCAAATAGAAATGGGGGTGTCCGTTTTCCACGGCAATGTAACGCAAACGCATACTGCAAACATATACCACAATCACATATATGAAATTCTAGCTATAGTGAGCACTCTTGGCGGTAGTAATAACTATATACAGTAGTGCGGGTCTCTCAGATGCTGGTGGGGTCGTGGTGGGTGTTCTGCGTGGTGGTGGTGGCCATGTACCGCGGGTCCCTCATCGCCCACCTCACCGCGCCCGTCAACCCGTCGCCCATCGACACCCTGGACCAGCTGCTGGAGGTTGAGGGCGCCACCTGGGGCCTGGAGGGTGGGCACGGGGTCGGCTGGGACTGGTTCAAGTACAACACCAACCCGAAGGTGCAGCACATGTTCACCACCATGCAGGTAACTTCCTCTTAACCTAACTTAACGACTCTACCCTAACCTAATGGTATGGAATTTTAACCTAACCTAACCTAACCTAACCAAATGGTGCAGATGGTACAATTATATCACGCCTTATAACCCATAACAGGACCACTTTAGTCGTAAACAAACACAGGATGTCTCCCCCATCCATCTCATTTTAACAAGAACGAGGGTTGTGTACTGTTGAGTGACTTTGGGGGATGTTTGTCCTCTGCAGTATTATGTGTAGGTCATATTTATTTTAGCCGATTCTATTTGGTCAGGGAATAGTGGACCAAAATACCTTGTTGGGATTTGTCATCATTGTTACATTAAAATTTATACAGAAACTTGCATATTCAGTAATGGTAGAAAATTTTATTTTTGACTGTGTTAGAACCCAGGCTACATTGTTTACCAATGTCAAGAAAATCGGTAAGACAGCAACAGAAAGGTGTGTGTATCCGCCATGGAAATGATAGCTCTCTCTCTCTCTCTCTCTCTCTCTCTCTCTTTCGTGTAATCTATCTATTTAGCTGTAATTACAGATTTATCGCTTCAACTTGTCCTTCCCGCGTTTACCTGTGTTGTTCCCATGGCAGGTGACGCCGCGGGAGGAGCAGCTGGCGCGGGTGTTGGGTGGTCAGCACGCCTTCTTCACTTGGAAGTACTACATCAAGATGGTGGTCGCCCTCCACCACACTGACATCTACGGCCACACACCCCTCCACATCAGCAAGCAGGAGTTTATCTCAGGCCAGAGTGGCTGGGGCGTCAGGTGAGGGGGGGGGGCGAGGGGATTAGGTGAAGGGTAAGAGTGGAGGTCAAGTGAGAGGAAGGGTGGAAGGCTATGATGAGGGGAGGAAGGGAGTCAACTGAAGGAAGGGAAGAAGTCTGTCAGGTGACAGCGAGGGGGAAGGGTGTCAGGTGAGGGGGGGGGGACGTCAGGTGAGGGAAAGGGAGAAGAGCGTCAGGTGCTGGAGAAGGCGTCAGCTGAGTACAAAACTAACAGGTAGAACGTCAGTTGGGTGGGCCAGAGAAACGTCACCATTCTAACTTACGTTCTCTGTTCGTCAGGAAAACGCGCCCTTCCTCAAGCCTCTGGACAGGATCATCGGACGCCTGGTGGAGACGGGCCTCATCGATCACTGGTTGGAGGAGCTCTTCGGAGGCTTCCTGGCCAGGATACGAAGGCCCGACGGACTAAAGGAGGCGGCGACGAAGACCTGCACCCTCTGGTAAGACTATATCTTATATGTTAATAGTTGAACTTGTTACATGTCTTCTGTTGCATAAATTCATATAGAGAAAAAGAGACAAATATATCCATTTTACATCTACTCTTATACATTATCCCAGACTTCGTCAAGATCTGTTTTATTCACAACATTCCCAATTTGACCTCAATTGTTAACCCAACCCAACTAACCTAACCTAGCCTAACCTAACCTACCTCGATTAAGTGAGCCATTACTCCCGCGTCAGGGCGAGAGGGAAGAGATGGTGTTAAACCTGGAGCACATGCAGGGGGCCTTTTACCTCCTGATACTGGGACACTGCCTCGCCACCCTCGTCTTCCCACTGAATGGTACACGTTGGCGCTGTCCATCTGCCACCCACAACACTAGGAACTACTACTCTCACATTTTCAGCAGTACTTGAGGAGTCTGCTGTCATCCGGGATCAGCCATGGTTCTCTATTATAGCCCGGATCAGTCAAGGTTCTCTCTTATAGCCAGGATCAGCCATGGTTCTCTCTTATAGCCCGGATCAGTCAAGGTTCTCTCTTATAACCAGGATCAGATCAGCCATGGTTCTCTCTTATAGCCAGGATCAGCCATGGTTCTCTCTTATAGCCCGGATCAGTCAAGGTTCTCTCTTATAGCCAGGATCAACCATGGTTCTCTCTTATAGCCCGGATCAGTCAAGGTTCTCTCTTATAGCCCGGATCAGTCAAGGTTCTCTCTTATAGCCAGGATCAGCCATGGTTCTCTCTTATAGCCCGGATCAGTCAAGGTTCTCTCTTATAGCCAGGATCAGCCATGGTTCTCTCTTATAGCCCGGATCAGCCATGGTTCTCGCACCCACATGCAGGTCGACACGCCTTCACGTTCTCCACAGCTGGTAACGATACCGAGTGTACCCTGTGTCATATGATGAACCTCTAAATGTATGCTGCAGTATGTGTCACATGTTGCACCAACAATGTGTCCTACCGTATGTGCCACCTGTTGAACCACTAAATGTGTTCGTGTAGCAAGATAATAAAGGAAAGCAAACTTGTGTGTAAAGGGTGTTAATTCTTTGGCCTTCTCAAGTGTCTTGTTAGTTGGTCTTTATATGTTTTACATTACAGTAGGTGATACAGAAACTCTGTTATGTATGTGTGTGTAGAGAGGGAGAGAATAAATATAAACACACGACATAATTATAATACCTCTATGGCAACTGACGTAGTCATGTACACTATCAATAGCCGTCAGATAAGCATGGCGAGAAGCTGCTGCCATGCTGAAACTAATACAGCTGGGATTTGGGATCCCCAGAGCAGCCACGAGATTCCCCCAGCAGCATGAAACTACAGTAACACTTTCACCGGATGATTAAACATTCATATGCTTCTTGTATAAGTTAGATTAGGTTAGGTTAGCATTAGGATGTCCAATCATTGGGTGAAACAAGTGGGGGTGCCTAATGTTCATGTGATTCCGAAAAAGTTCTCATTAGATTTAGAATAATTCAAAACTCTCTATCATCTTGGTCAGAAGGGACGCAATTGTTCTAGAACAACCAACAGTCCAATGATACAGGTAACCCCCAGTTACCCCCAGTGAACATTCATCGTCAAGCAATCAAGTCATACTTGCTTAGGTAAGTAATCAGCATCTCCCCAGTGAGTAAAACTAATTAACAGTTTTTTACACAGCAGAATGGATCAAACGACAGCAGCTGACCTTAGCACCCTCAAGACACGAGTGGGTTAACACCTCGTGATCTCTGACTATATCCCAGTGTATATAAAAAAATGCTAAAAAATATAAAACCGTATCTATTAACTTAAAAAATATATATATCCAAAAATGTATCCATTCTTGTTTTTGTTTTGTATTTTCTTTGGACATCAATAAATAGCGGATTTCTTAATATTTAAAGCATTTGTGCATACTTACATAATGACTACAACATACGAAAGCCTTTCCCATGTAGCATGTGTCTGGCAATGGGAATATTTCTTCAAGCTTCAAGAAATTCTTTTAGTTAATGAGAGAATGGGAGTGTATCGTTATATATTTCACATTTCTCTTCGGTAGAGTACAAAATCATGTAGGTGATTTAATGATAAATTGTGTGACTCTTAAACCACAAATTGGTGGTGAAATAGTAAATTTTTTCACTGGTAATTTTATTGATTATATAAATAGTATCATATTTAACACAAAAACATTAAGTTTATTGTACAGTATATAAATAGACTGATTTTCTTTTACAAATTATTAATATGACAACAATGTTAAATATAAATGTAATACAGTAATGCCCTCAATAACTTTACTGATAATAAAGGTACGTTAAATTGAGGGGTTTAAACCATATTATGATTAATTGTATAATATTAACTTTCCTAAATTAAAGGTTATAAAAGACACTGACTTAATATAATGAAAGAAAAGATATGGTCATTCTAGATTGCTAATTATGTTACCAAATTTAATGGGTGATTTTAACGTAAAAGTTGGGAAAGGACCAGAAGTAGACCACATGGGTTGGATAATAGAAATGAGAGGAGAAATATTAATTGACTTATGTTAGAAAAACAAGATGATAATTGCAAATACATGGTTGAACAACACCCCAGGCATCTCTGTACACGGGTCTCACCCCAGGACAATGTAAACAGCAAACAGAACTGAAGTCAGGAATCAAATATATTACAGTGGTATTTGCTCAGGGTATCACGTATCGACCTAACCTACATCGACCTGTCAACTCATCACCCTCATAGACCTATGGACCTATGGATCTAGCCCTCATCGACCTGGACCAGAGCAGATGTGTGTGGGTAGAGAACCTCCAACAGTGACGTCATCTAGACCGGTGCCCTCTGGACTACTACGTCATCCACCCAGCCCAACTGACAGATGTAAACAGGAGGATATCTCCATGTACAATCAACTCTACGGTATTTGGTATTTCACAAACAATCATTAGTTATATATACACATAATATATATATATATATATATATATATATATATATATATATATATATATATATATATATATATATATATATATATATATATAATTTAAAACATGTCTTCACACGGTAGACATCGTGATAGATTATTAATTATCAAGTGCCTTGTAACAATAATGAAAAAATAACTTATACAATTAATTATCACTAAAATTTCATTTCACATTACCTTATTGTGAATGGATTGGCAAAGTTATTAAACATTTAAATCTAAGAAACATTTATGGATCATTCATATATTGTTAACGATCAACATAATGAAAACTTAGATGGTGATTCAAGTGACACTGTACCTCATGGCACCGTTAACACTGACACATGTGAACTCGAAGATGCGCATGAATTTCAAGTCATTGAACCTGAACTAACAGCAAACACTTCAGTAGAAGTGAGTGAAGCAGTCATAGATAAAACAGATAACGAATTATTATGTACACAATTTAGGTCAGGACGTTCTTACAACACTACACCTCTGTATTGTGAACCTATCGCTGACAGTGTATTGACATCTTCTGATCCATGCACGAGTAGCTTACCAGCATTGCCATTATCTAGTAAACCTTTAACCACTAACATGACTAACCCAGTGAATCATACGACTGAAGATGGTTTCTATGCAAAACAAAACGGTTAATACCTATTAGTTTAACAAAGCCAAGAAAGGCAACTCCAAAAAGCAAAATCAAACGTTAAATCCAAGTGCAGTAAGCAAGACCTACAATGCTTCCGAACCCATAAGTAACCAGTGATGTTTACTACATCATTCTTCATCACACAGTTCAGAGGATTGTGTAACTCTGCATCAATGCAGGCAGGATTATCTAGAGCCCAATCAATGGCGTCAAATTCAAAATCCGTCGGTGGAAGATTTGCGCCATGTCAAACACGACCTGGGATAAGATCACATATTACTAGCAATGCTTCCATGACAGCTTCATTGATCGCTGCACTATGTAAAGTGAAAGTATTGACAATACCAGTGAGTGTAGGTAACACCAAGCTCTCTTTAGACATAGATACGGGAGCGTGCGCTAATGTTATCTCGTTAACGTCATTTACTGAATTGAATCGACGTTTTCCTGACAATAAATGGCGAATAAGACCTACTGATGTCGATCTCTCCGGAGTATCAGGCCAACATTTAGATAATATGGGAGTCATTATATTACCTATAGGTTTTTGTGACTCCAGTGAAATCTTTCTAGCTGAGTTTTATATCGTAAGAGATTTTTTTCTATCAGCTGATGGATTATTTGGTCTTCAAACACTAAAACAAAATAATATAGATGTCCAACCTAGTCGACATACTAAAAAGAAGTTCAAAAGATGCGATATTTGGATAATTTGGTTTATGTGAAGTACCTGTAACAGTCTATACGGATCATGCAGCAGTAACGGAGTTATTCCGGAAGAACGCTACTCCTGGCAGACTTGCACGTTGGTACTTGACCATTCAAGAATTCGAACCCGCCTTTAAACTTGCTTGCAGGACGCTAATGTGGTTGCCGACTCACTGTCTAGACACATAGCTCAAGTTATACCCAATACCCTTGTTCACGCCTAAAAAAATTAAGAGAGGAACAACAACCGCGAATCAATGTGGTCTAAAGTAATTTATGCTCTAGAGAATCAGGTGAGGAGGACACTCTACCAAAGTTACCTCTTCCGTTCAAACAGTTTGAACTGCAACAAAGATTTCACTGCACCGTACAACAAAAAACAGTGCAGGATGCTGTCACCTGGGGTGTCGCGCCTGACAACCTACGAGACACAGTACTCCTCTGTACCACAATACACCTCAAACGGGCCATCAGGGCATGATAATGCACGAAATAATCTTACTGTTGAATTACAATGAAAAGGGATATCGGGCTACACACTGCTAATTGTTTATCTTGTACTCAGCACAAGGAACTACGATGTACCCTGCTCCCATTATCAAGATACCCAACGCCCGAACGTCCATTCGACACAGTACCGTCGACTTATTGCAACTGTAAAGAAAGCATCAAGGCTCTAGCTACATACGTAGTATTGTTGTTGATCCTTCTCCAGATTCATGATTCTAGTTCCCTTGGAGGATAAATCACGCGGAGACTGTGGCATACGCTTTAGTGACGCATCTCATATGTCGTTGCCACTAGGTTATTCTCCGACAACGGATCAGAATTTGAGAATCAACTTCTTGTAACCATATGACAATACGGCATTCGGCAAGCTTCACAGCAGCTTATCACCCGCAGAAATCAAATATGGCCAGTTGAGCGGACCAATCACAAAATCCTAAGTTCTCAGACATATAATTATGAATCCAATGCAGGTAGCATGGGAGGATTGGTTACCTCAAGTAGCAGCGTCAATAAATGGGTCAATAGAAAATGGCTTCACAGGCAAAGCACCCTACTATATCATATATAAGACAAAGATTTTCATAACCTTACTAGAGACCTACCTTGTATATAACATGGATGATTATGCGAAACGAGTAATGTGTTGCATAAACATCCACGGAAAGATGCGTAGAAGCAATTAGCAGCATCGCGCGCTGAAATGGTTACACACAACATAAACATGCTAAGCCTATCAAAACTTTCAAATAGGCGACGCTGTCATGATAGAAGAACCTGAATATAAACTCGCGGACATTTTTCCAGGACCCTTCCTGATAATTGCCAAAACACTGTAACAATTTCAAAATACTTAAACCAGATACTCAAATTACCGACGTAATACGTGGATAGATTTAAAATGTGAGCCCTGACGCTTCCCACCACTGTACACGACGTTCCTACACAAGCATTAGACTCTACGACTGCACAAAATGAAAACAAAACGCCCCAAGACGTACCTACGCAGGTCGTAGACACTACAAATACACAAGCTGTATCCAGCCAGGTATCGCATGAAACTACGTCCTGCAGGTACAGATTAAGCGTAGATAGATGCGCGTCTGTATGCTACAAGCTCAGTAACGTGAATGTTATATAAAACAAGCTGTTTAGTAATCTCCTTGACGCTTTGCAGATAGCCAAGAGATCTGTGTTAGCCCCTATCTGTATTCTTGATATATCCTATTGTTTCTACTTCTAAGTTTAATGCATGATATATGGGACTATCTAATAAAATAAACTGACAGATTTTGACATTAGTTTTAACAAACTGAACTTCTTCTTATGAATGACTAATCTTAATAACGATGATCAGGATAGCCTTTGATGTACACTGTAGGTCGTCATATTGACACTATCATATGCTACTAAGCTCAGCATACATTTCATCACTATCTTCACACCTAGATCTGTGTCCATACGCTTCATAATGTTCGAGTATTTTTTGTATTTTAAAGTTTTCCTACACAGAACAGATTAATTTTGCTGTGTCAGGATAAGAGCAAGTTAAGGGTTACTAGATGAGGCCAGACAATTAACAATTTACTAGCCATTTCACAAAAAACGTTGCTAAGCCTCCCTACGTTAATAGTACGTTATGATTTTATAAATATATAAAACCAATAGTCAATGGTAAGTAAACTCATTATAAGTTCTAATAAAAATAAAAAATATATTAAAAACAATTTCTTATATAAATTGAAACATATTTTTGTATACTTATGAATTAATTATTCATTTTTAATATCTTAAGATTTGTAAAATCAAGCCTTGTGATACCAACCTTTACCATTTGTGTTATTCAGTGTACGAGTATTTTGGTTCGAGCATAATCATTTTAGAAAGGCACTGTAGGCAAGTTCATTGAATCTCAACCACCATTTACATAAAGGTTGAAGATCTCAGCTTAGCTAAGGCACTCACACCATTATAACAAGATTAGGTACACATAGGGCTTATCTGCGTGGATTTACACCGTGTGGAACTCGGTGGGTGGTAACCGAGGGATGTTCTAGCCCCTATCAATTAATATTATATAAATATGGGCTAAGGACATATATTCATTATATACATTCTATCACCCAGACTATTGAGCATACAGCTACACAAAGCTTTGTTCTGTCCCCCCCTCTGAGGGTGTACATTTTGTTTGTTTCACACAAACTCAGGTTACAACCCATAAATATATGTTCCCAGGCCTCTGTGTGAGAGTAGGCCTGTGTAGCCTTTATCTCTGTGTTGACGTATTAAATTACTTCCCCCAACACCAGATGGAGAGAGGTCAGCTAGTTCACAGTTCCCACAGTTCACCAGTACACAGCCAGACACCGTACCAAAGAGACGTGTTGTGAGCATAACTCCCCCAGGCTGTGTCTCTCTCTAATTATATCAGCTAATTACAAGCTAATAAAGCTAATAGCTAGTGCTCAGTAGTCTGTCAACAAGCAATCTTGTAACTACCAGACTATCCAATGTAACTAGAAAATTACCACCTGTGTTTACATTAAACCAAGGAACCACAAGTGAGGATAACAGAACCTGTGTGCACTTGTGTAACTTAAAAGCTAAGTTAATTACAAGTGTAACCCAGGGTGGCTGGGACGATTCAACTATCAAACTACGACTGTATCAAAGGTGACATGCCGTGAGATTACCTAATATCTCTCCCAGCTTCATCAAAGGTACCAGCGGCTACCCTACACTCATTCAGGTAAGTGTTAACAAGTGAGATCGTTTGATATCAAACCCCGGCCCAAACATAAGCTATACTGACAGGAAAACAAATGAAGAAGTACTAAGATGAGCATGAACTTATAGTTAAATACTTGAAATGTACAGAAAAAGAAAAATTAGATATGTTGGTCATATAATTATGTATGAAGGAATAATAACATAAATATTAATGGGTAAAGTTAAGGGTAGGAGGGCCAGGGGAAGGAAAGCGACTGAGATGGATGAATGAAATTAAAAACTGGGTCCCCAGAGAGATACAAAACCTTAGAGGATTGGTAAAAACAGCCCGAGAACGTTTAGAGTGGAGGACTGTGGTCGCCAACCCTCAGATATGAGGAGGGTACTCTTAATTGATAGATAATATAAGGACCAGACTAGGACAACTACCAGTCACAGTGAGAAGGGGAGACAAGAGAGACGGTGTAAGGCCAAAGAGGACGGAGAGATCTTATCGACTCTTGCTACTGGAGAATGGCAGGGAGAAAAGTCTAGTACGTCATATAGAAGAATAGTGTAAAATTGAAGAAAACTGGTAGAAAAAATATTCAAATGTAGGCAGGGAGAAACGATCCATTAGATTGACAGCACTTAACCTCGTTTTGTACCTCAGTCACTAAGGACACGTTGACCAGCGTCGGACAAGAATACATTTTGGACTACCTACTTGTTGACTCAATTGGCCTTGACGAGGTTACGTGAATCAAAGGATTAGAGCAGATCGGCCCCGGCTACCAACACACACTTGGGTTATTCACTGCTTATGTGTCGTAAACATTTTCACTGAATTCCGAATATCTTTTTCGACTTATATAGAGAAACTCGTAAATATCAACGAAGGCCTTCTTTTTTTTTTTTTAGAAGTATGGCAGTCTGCTTACTGAGTTATGGACAGAAAATCGTGGTTATTAATATCTATGAAAGGAATACGGTATATCGTTGACTCATATTTCCTGAAAGTTAATTAGGATAGCCAGGTAACACGTCTCAAGATTGGAGTGAATGTTACTTGAGGAAACTGCAAAACACAGCCAGGTACAGAACAACTACAACACAACGAGATGTCTAGCGAGGGATACGGTGAACCAACACCAGCAACACCAAAGATAACATTCTATAGCCACAGCAACACCAACATTTCCACCAACACTAACACCACCACCAGCAGTAATAACACCATCAGTAGCAACACCATCTCCGTTATCAGGATGAGAAAGAACGTGAGCATAACACACGTGTATCTGATCCTCCAGTGACACAGGCCAGCTCACCACACACTCACATTACCACTGTCTGTACCCCGGCGTACAGTTCTCTTTGACATCACAACACTCACGTACCCGCCTAAACGAATGACCACACATTACCTAATATTATCTAGTAACCTTTTTGCACTTAGCTTCATCTAGGAAACTTTTGGCACCCCTAGTATTATGTATGAACCTCCTACCATCACTTACAATAATACAGGAAGAGACAGAGTACAGAATTTGAATTTTGCCAAAGACAGTAAATGGTTTAATGTGCACCCCATACTCATCCAGTGGGAGGTAGTGCAAAAAGGATTACAGAATAGAGATCACAAAGGGTGTTTATCAGACCCCAGTGGTCAAGATATTATGGCAATGAATGTTACAGAGTATTTCCAGGACATATTTGTTTAGGTCGGTACATAGAAGTTTTCTTTAGTACTGTAGATGTGAAGTGTGGATACAGCCTTAGTATATCAGTCATCTTGTCATCAGAGATAAGTGCTGTGCCGTTGCATACACAGTGTGCTTGGATTTATCCCTATAGTTTTTTTTCTTCACAGTGGCCATATGTCTGGCCTTACACTGGTCTCACTATAGTTCTGCAAGAGCTAAAGAAAAGGCAAATGGGTGCACGTGAAGTTTCTTTAAAAGTGACAAATAAATAGAAATGTGTCACCGTTTATGTGTGGATCTATGTGTTATATTTTAAATAATCATAGTTTCATGATTTATTTAAATTTTTACTTGAAATTATATGAAGCTCATTTGAGCACTAATCCAGCCAGCAAAGATCCCTGACAAACCGTTGTCCTTTTCTAGCAACAACCGAAATCTTGCTGTTGCAAAACGGGCAACATGTTTGGAGGAAAGTGTCCAGTGTGCCGCCACCTTAACTGCATTGTAAAAGAGAAAGGAGATGGAATTAATAACTGGGTATCCAATTAACAAGCCCTAAAACGTATTGAAGACACTACCACTGACAGTCTCATCATCACTGACTCCTTATCCTCACTACCTGTTTTTGATACCCCCTATCAGGATCAAGCGGCTGTGGTTCCCCTCTCACATAGCCATCAGTCAACACGATGTAGTTGATGCCTTCGCTAAACTCGCGTCCAACAATGACAATATTGAATACAATCTAGGACTGTCGAACAAAACCTTAAAAACTGTAATCAGGAAAGAACTTGTTGATGCAAACAGGCACTAGTGAAACCAATGTTTACCATGATGAGATGTATCAAGTGAAACATGTATATGGAGCAGTAACAAGATCACTAGATTACAAGATGTTGTAACTGCTAGACTAAGGTTAGGATATAAGTACCTCTGGCAGTATATCCCTCAGGCAGATGTGAACAAAACTAAATTTAAAGTGTAAGGCCGCACACTCCAACACTACGTCTTAGACTGCGAAAAAATAAAACATTTTACGGAAATATCCAAGCACACTGTGTATGCAACGGCACAGCATTTTATCTCTGATGACAAGATGACTGATATACTAAGGTTGTATTCACACTTTACATCTATAGTACTAAAGAAAACTTCTATGTACCGACCTAAACAAATATGTCCTGGAAATACTCTGTAACATTCATTGCCATAATATCTTGACCACTGGGGTCTGATAAACACCCTTTGTGATCTCTATTCTGTAATCCTTTTTGCGCTACCTCCCATTGGATGAGTATGGGGTGCACATTAAACCAGTTGCTGTCTTTGGCAAAATTCAAAATTCAAATTCTGTACTCTGTCTCTTCCTGTATTATCGTAAGTGTTGGTAGGAGGTTCATACATAATACTAGGGGTGCCAAAAGTTTCCTAGATGAGGCTAAGTGCTACATGGTTGCTAGATAATATTAGGTAATGTGTGGTCAGTCGTTAAAAGGTTGTTAGATGATGCAAGGTAATTATAAATGCTAAAAACTTATTAAATAATGCTAGGTGATGTTAAAAAGGTGTTAAAATTTTGCTAAATGATGCTAGGTGAAATTAGATGAGACTTGTTTGGTACGAGAAGATGAGTTCGTGTTGCAAGATGCTTCTAGGTGATTCTCTACGCGTTCTGGGACGTACTTGTTTTCAACTTGGATGACCGTGCAAGAATACCCGTGCCAGGACTTAAACAACGGTGTCTTACTATCCCACCCTTACAAGGATGACCGTGGCAGGAGGGATATCAGTGCTAGGATGTTCATACTAGAATATACAGGCTAGGGTAAAAATATTAGGACCATGCTAGGATGATCTTCCTAGGATGACCGTACTAGGATGACCGTGCTAGGATGACCGTGCTAGGAATTGGAAGATAGTGTGGGGGTCAGATGATCACAAACTGGCGGTGGCGGACCTGTATACTTCGGGGTATAGACTGATAAAATTAATGGTTCCTTAAATAGTCCAATAATTCACTAACAGTTAGTTGGTGACTCTCCTCGGGGGTCGGTAGAGACTGTTATGGACTCAATCGGCAGAATTCGAGACTAGTAACATGAGAATAACGGACCACACAAGTTGTCATTCAAAGGGGTTAATAACAACGTCGCCGACTTCACTTACGGTCAGGTCTGTTGTCGATTTTAAGCCTTTATCATTCCTAATTGTGACAAATACGTAAGAATAGGGATATTCAAGTAAATTTTATGTTTAGTTGTGAAATTCAATGTCTGCCGTACATAGGGATAAACAATACTGTCCTTTTCAGTCAAACACTTTTTGTAAATTTGAAGAGTTTCACCCTGAGCCGATGGTGGTACATAAGAACATAAGAACAAAAGAATGGAGGAAACTGCAGCGGGCCTATTGGCCCATACTGGGCAGTCCCGTTTACACCCAACCCCTATTGCTCATATAAGCATCCAACCTATGTTTGAAGCTATTCAGCGTATTTGAGTTAATGATGATATTTGGTAACTTGTTCCATTCGTCCACTACTCTGTTTCCAAACCAGTGTTTACCTTTTCACGCCTAAATCTAAATTTGTCTAATTTAAAATCATTGTTACGAGTTCGCTCCTGGTTGGATAGTTTGAGTACCTTTGTAATGTCCCCTTTGTTTAGCCCTGACTTCCACTTATACACCTCCATCAGGTCGCCCCTCGCTCTACTTCTCTCCAGGGAGTGCAAATTAAGATGCTTTAATCTGTCTCTATAGTCAAGGTTCCTAATGCCCGGGATTAGTCTTGTCATTCTCCTCTGAATTCTTTCCAAGGATTCTGTATCCATTCTGTAATACGGTGACCAGAACTGAACTGCGTAATCCAAGTGAGGTCTCACAAGCGCAAGATACAGTTTTAAGATGACCTCGCTAGTCTTGTAACTAACACTCCTTTGTATGAACCCAAGTACTTTATTAGCCTTGTTACGAGCAAAAACACATTGTTTACTTGGCTTAAGGTTCCTACTTATCATTACTCCAAAATCTCTCTCGCAGTCGGATTTCTCTATGGCATCGTTGTTCATCTGGTATCTGGTTTCCCTGTTTACATTTCCTATACTGAGTACTTTACATTTGTCCACGTTGAATTTCATCTGCCATTTTTCAGACCATTCGAAAAATTTGTTTAAATCTTCCTGTAGTTTTGCGGAGTCCTCGTCAGATTTAATAACACGTCCTATTTTAGAGTCATCAGCAAATTTACTTATGCTGCTGTCTATGCCGATATCTATGTCGTTTATGTATATAATAAATAATAATGGTCCAAGTACTGAGCCTTGGGGAACTCCACTAGTGACGTTGCTCCAATGGGACTTAATCCGTTAATGCTCACTCGCTGTTTCCTGTCCTGTAACCACGCCCTAATCCATTTAAGGATATTACCTTTGATGCCATGTGCTTCTACCTTTCCAATTAGTCTTTAGAATTTCTGAAGGTGTGTCGGGGTTTGCTTTATATTGTAGTATCGTGGAAGCTGTCGGAAACTAGATTATATCGAGGTATATCAGTATTCAGTATTGGTAATGAATGTTGAAGTTAATATTATGGTATGTCAATGTATGTTGTTCCTTATAGCATCGTAGAGAATGTGTCAGAAAGTAGACTATATCAAGGTGTATAATAATTCATTATTCAGAGGTATATCTGGGTATGCTTCTTGTACCCTCATCGAGAATGTCAAAAGCTTGGGCATATCATAGTATCTCAGATATATGCAAGAGATTTAAAGTACGTCTTTAGTATATGCTAAATGTGGATCATATTTAACTATGTCAGGTGTTTCACAAGTTTGGATATATCAAGATATATTCAGTGGGTTTACTACACGTCATTCATATGTCGGGGTATGCTCCGTATACTCTCGTAGTGGCTGAGCGTCAAAACCTGGACTATAATTTATTAAGTATATCAGAATTTAACCATGCAAGTTTGGATATATCAAGGTATGTTCAGTAGATTTACAGTTCTTCATTAATGTATGTCGGAGCAAACATGACAGGTTTAACTAGTACCTGTTTTTGTTGTATGTATGTATGTATGTATGTATGTATGTATGTATGTATGTATGTATGTATGTATGTATGTATGTATGTATGTATGTATGTATGTATGTATGTATGAACGAGTATGTATGTGCTTCAGCGGGTAAAGTCTTCCAGTACGTTTATTGAACTCAGATTTTACACTATACAACAACTATTAAAATCAAGATATTATTGTTCTAGTTGTTCTTATCATTCATTAACGTGCTTCAGTATTTAAGTTCTTTAGGCACAGATTAATTAAACAGTTTGTGTTAAAAAGCACAACAAGAATGATGATACAGCATAGTAACACACCAGCTAGGGTTTAAATCGCCTCTCTTCTTGTCTCAGAAACAATGGACGAAAACTGGTTTTAAGCCAATGCTCGTTAGTACTTCCAATTTTAGAGGGCTCCATATTTGTTCCTTCTATCTTAAGCTGAATAGTGAACTGGGGTTTATCAAACGTTAATACGTAAAACTGTTTTCTCCCCGTAAGTTTCTATTGGTAAGTATATTAACGAAACGCCCACTAAATTACTGAACCCGGATATACCCGTAAAAACAATTATTCCAGATTTTCTTTATTATTTTTATGACATTAACGCCCCTCTTGTTTTGCAAATAGATACAAAGCGGCGATATTTTTATGGCTATTACCCTTAAGTATACAGTCAAGTAGGTAAGAAATTAATATAAGATAAACACTTATCTCTTGATCTTTACAGGTTGTTGGTCGAGTATAAAAACTTACATCGTAAACGGTGCTTGAAGACGTTTTCTGCTGAAGTTTTCTCGTATGTAAACACGTATGTGATTGCCTTCAGGACTCCTATAACAAAAATCTGATGACTCCTGTATCTTTAAATTTACGTTGTTAATATATGCCTATATTTAATTAGTTATTTTGTTACTTTAATTTATTTTTCCCTATACTATACTGTAATTTCTTAAATGTAGTCCTTGGAAATAGATGTTGCATATGATAAATAGACGTCCACATAAATATTTATCATATTTAATTTCATACCTTTCTTTTCTTACAGTGTTAAACGCGCTCAGGAAGACTTTGCAGCTCAAGAATGCGTGACGTCATGAAAAACGCTTCGTATTATTGGAACGTCAACAAACAAACCTTCGCCTTCCACATGACAACACGGGTTACCACAACAAGAGGGAGGACGATGTGTTTTATGTCTTTGTGCAGGTGTGTGGCAGTACCCGGGTTGAATTGAAGAAGTTTATTTATATCAAAGTGAGTATAAATATTCAGGTTTTTAGACACAGAACATAGTGGACTATAGTGAAATAATAATTGATCGATGGTGTTCTTGAGACTGAACTTGTGCAGCCCGAGTGACATTTAAATCCCGTGCCGTGTTATTGTTTTAAAAATACACCGTGGAGTGGCATGGGTTTTAAATATGGAACACAAGTATTGGATATGTTAGAGTATACCGTAGAATATACTTAATTAAATAACTACTGAACACCCGTGCTTTAGCTAACATAGAGAGAGTATTATGATTAGAGAGCGTTGGTGAACTGTGTAATGGTGGTTAAAATATCCATAGGGGTATTTTGGAATGTGAACAGAAATCCATAACTCTTGGTAAACGAGTCGTATCTTCTTGTATTAATATTACGTACAGTGGACTAGTGTGTTAAGGTCAGTGAACAGGTGAGACACTTGTGCTGAATGTGTAAACAAAGATGTCTGCTGGGAAATTTTAACTCCAAGGAGAATACTTTAATGTACATAAACTGTAAATAAAAGTGTACCATCTAATCGAAAATGATTTATAAGGAATGTGATATATTACCTGAAACTGATGTAATACCGAGACCAATTTGTGTAACGAGATATTGAAGAACTGAAACAATTGTGATACTGAAAATACATTTTTAAACAAAATTAATTGTGAAATACTGAGAAAATATTTTGCAATACTAAAAAAAACAGTGTATCATACCAAGTCAGTGAGAATATAACTGCCATTTCCTCAACACCTCAACGAGTGACTAACAATGGCGTGCCATCCATCACACCCGCCAAGGATAAGGTAAGTCCACCCACTGTTATTAAACTGTACTCTTAACATTATATTCTTTTCTTAGTAAATCACTTTGCTGGAGGTAAAAGAGACGGTCGCCACGTTTTTCCCGATATTTTTTCTTCGTGGTGTTACTTAGCAGCGTATCTTGTTGGGAAGGGAAAGTGTAAGATATTTAGAAAGAGACGTATTTGTAGTCATTGCAATTATATGTGTAAGGTGTGTTGGGGTGTGTAGGCCGTGGGTAATGTGTAAGGTGTGTTGGGGTGTGTGTTCCGTGGGTAATGTGTAAGGTGTGTTGGGGTGTGTGTGGCGTGGGTAATGTGTGAGGTGTGTTGGGGTGTGTGCGCGCCGTGGGTAATGTGTAAGGTGTGTTGGGGTGTGTGGCGTGGGTAATGTGTAAGGTGTGTTGGGGTGTGAGTCTGGCGTGGGTAATGTGTAAGGTGTGTTGGGGTGTGTGGGTAATGTGTAAGGTGTGTTGGGGAGTGTGTGTGTGCTGTGGGTAATGTGTAAGGTGTGGTGGGGTGGGTGTGTGTAATAATAATAATAATTAACGGTTTATTGAAAGAGCATGGCAGCCGGAAGGCTGAAAATATACAATTACATAATTGGGGAATGGGTCTCTTGATTCACAAACGATGTACAAGTGACATAAGTGATACAAATATGACATATAATAATTAGGTGTTGCTAATTTTTACAATGGTTGGGACTGGGCTGTTCTTGTAGCAATCAGTTCGTGCTCATATGGGCTGGATGCGGTTGGGCAGATGTGTGGCCAGGACAGTAGCTTGGGGCAATTCAGGTTTCCTCCATCCTTCAGGTTAGGTCAGGTGAAGCCGTGAGGTCAGGTCAAGTTAGGTCAGATCCAGCCACAATCAGTATTGCTGTGTTTTGAGCTTTTCCTTCGAGTTGAAATTGCAACTTTTGTATATCACTTGTGGGTTAATCGTCAATCTTTGCACTGTACTGTTGGTGTGAGCCGTGGTGGCCGAATCTGAGAGTGCTAGCCAGGCAAGGGGAGTTGCTAGACATTCCTAGGACAATAAATGAGGTCTTCTAATTACTCGACTAGCGCGGTACAGACATAGTACATCGGGACATAGTGAATGAACATAGGCATTAGACATAAGCATGGACATCAGACATGCTATAATAATATGTAGTAATACAGACATGTGAATAAATGGTACAATGAATGGTAACAAGAGTCCTGGTGTCAGGCGTGTTCACATATCTTGGTATGTACATATCTATACAGTCAGTAGACTGGCAAATGAATTTTAATACTGATAGATGCAAGGTACTACAGATAGGGAAGACGAATACAAACGTTAAGTATAAACTAGGTAACACGGAAATAGAAAACTCAGTTTGTGAAAAAGATCTAGGTGTATTTGTGAAAACAATGTATTAGCGTTCGCAACAAGGCAAACAGGATTCTTGGGTTCATATCTAGGTCTGTGAGTAACAGAACTGCTGACGTTATCTTGAAACTTTACCTAGCATTAGTGAGGCCACACATGGATTATGCGGTTCAGTTCTGGTGTCCTTATTATAGAATGGACATAGATTCTTTGGAGAGAGTACAAAGAAGAATGACAAAAATGATTCATAATATTAGAAACCTTCCATATGAAGAAAGACTGAAAAGCTTAGGCTTACATTCATTAGAGGGCGTAGAGTTGGGGAGATATGAAGGGTGTACAAGTGGGTAAGTGGGATTAACAAGGGTAAAATGGAAGATGTTCTGAAGCTCAGTAACCAACAGAAATAACTAGAACAAATGGCTTTAAATTAGATAAATTCCGATTCAGAAAGGATATAGGCAAACTGGTTTGGTAATAGAGTTGTGGATATGTGGAATAGGCTACCGAGTGCTATAGTAGGATCGGGGACGCTAGGGAGCTTCAAGACGAAGTTGGATAGGCACATGGAAGTGCTGGGATGGGTGTGAAAGGGATCTGCCCTGTATGGGCCAGTCGGCCCCCTGCAGTATCCCACTTTCTTATGTTCTTATGTATGTTCTTATGTTATGTAAGGTGTGTTGGGGTGTGTGTGCCGTGGGTAAAGTGTAAGGTGTGTTGGAGTGTGTGTGTGTCGTGGGTAAAGTGTAAGGTGTGTTGGGGTGTGTGTGTGTGTGCCGTGGGAAATGTGTAAGGTGTGTTAGGGTGTGTGTGGCGTGGGTAATGTGTGAGTTGTGTTGGGGTGCGTGTGTGTGCCGTGGGTAATGTGTAAGGTGTGTTGGGGTGTATGTGGCGTGGATAATGTGTAAGGTGTGTTGGGTTATGTGTGGCGTGGGTAATGTGTAAGGTGTGTTGGGGTGTGTGTGTGCCATGGGTATATGTAAGGTGTGTTGCGGTATGTGGCTTGTGTAGGTGTGTTGGGGTGTGTGTGTGCCGTGGGTAATGTGTAGGTGTGTTGGGGTGTGTATGGCGTGGGTAAAGTGTATGGTGTGTTGGGGTGTGTGTGTGCCGTGGGTAATGTGTGGTGTGTTGGGGTGTGTGGCGTGGGTAATATGTAAGGTGTGTTGGGGTGTCTGTCTGTCGTGGGTAATGTGTAAGGTATTTTGGGGTGTGTGTGGCGTGGGCAATGTGTAAGGTGTGTTGGGGTGTGTGTGCCATTGGTGATGTGTAAGGTGTGTTGGGTTGTGTGGCCTGTGTAAGGTGTATTTGGGTGTGTGTGTGTGTGTGTGTGCCCGTAAGGCGATTGCCGCCACTCATTCTTATTATCCCCCTACCGCCGTTAATCACCCGTAAGGCGATTGCCGCCACTCATTCTTATCGCCCCCATGCCGCCGTTAATCGCCCGTAAGGCGATTGCCACCAGTCATTCTTATTGCCCCCCTGCCGCCGTTAATCGCCCATAAGGCGATTGCTACCACTCATTCTTATTGCCCACCTGCCGCCGTTAATCGCCCGTAAGTCGATTGCTGCCACTCATTCTTATTGTCCCCTGCCGCCGTTAATCGCCCGTAACGCGGTGCCACCAGTCATTCTTATTGCCCCCCTGCCGTTAATCGCCCATAAGGCAATTGCCGCCACTCATTCTTATCGCTCCCCTGCCGCCGTTAATCGCCCGTAAGGCGATTGCCACCAGTCATTCTTATTGCCCCCCCTACCGCCGTTAATCGCCCATAAGGCGATTGCCGCCACTCATTCTTATCGCTCCCCTGCCGCCACTCATTCTTATCGCTCCCCTGCCGCCGTTAATCGCCCGTAAGGCGATTATTACCATTTTTTGTTTTCGTCCCTCTGCTGCCGTTAATCGCATATAAGGCAATTGTTGCCATTTTTTGTTTTCGTCCCTCTTCTGCCATTAACCACATTTAAAATCTTTTGTTTCGTCCTCTTCTGCC
>NW_024712526.1:3415971-3440128 GCF_018991925.1 Homarus americanus | reverse complement strand
TATCATCATTAACTCGAATACGCTGAATAGCTTCAAACATAGGTTGGATGCTTATATGAGCGATAGGGGTTGGGTGTAAACGGGACTGCCCAGTATGGGCCAATAGGCCCGCTGCAGTTTCCTCCTTTCTTATGTTCTTATGTTAGTGTATTTGTGTGTGTTTAGACCGAATATGACCTTCATTTCTGGCGGAAATTAGCCGGGTTTTTTTATCGAATTTTTTTCGTTGGACGTTTACCGAATATAAATAATGGCGAAGCGAATTAAAAAAAAACATTAGAAAAACAAAAACCAAACCAAATCTAACTGACTCTCACCATATGATGGAATCACCTATTTCTTACCTTAATGGCCTGGTTCTTGTTCGTTGTTGGATTCTGAGATTCTTACACAACGCCACATATGTTGGTCTTTGCGATATTTACATTCAGTCTTGCACTGATGACACTTTACTGAGGTTGGAAGAACACCATGCGATCGAAAAAATGCTATAGTTTCTTCGTTTTTTTTCCCCAAAACTCGCAATCAGCTCCATATAATTTAAGTGACACCCATCACAGACTTCCACGATTGGAAATGTATATGAATTTGGAAATATGAGAGACCCAAAATAAAAATCGATTTTGATTGCTACAAAAATACCGCGAATTAAACCACAAATCATTTTAATTGGTTGCAAAGAAAAAAACGAGTTTGATTGGTCGCGTGAGGTGTACGGGAACACAAGTGCGTGATAATTTATGAAGGAGACACGCAGTGTGAGAGGTGAGGGAGGTGATAATGGCGGAAAATTAATGGAAGAAAATAGAGAAAATTTTTGATATGCTTTCTCCGTCATTATACATTTCCGCCGGTAATGTAATAGATGAAAATTGTCTTATAATTAGACGTCTTATTAGAATATGATAATACTGTAGATTAGTGGTAGGAATGTGTGGTGTGTAAACGCAAAAATACCGCACTAATGCTTGCTGTTGAGAGAAGTATAAGAATGTTTCCTGGCTTAAAGTCGTATTTCCTCAGTCAATGTATTTTTGCCACATTCAGTGAAGGTTCTACCAAATAAACTTGAAGAAGGTGGATTAATTGACTCGTCTGCATTTAAGAAAATAGTTACAGATTTTTATGACGTGTTCAGTATTTAGGCAAGATTTTGCACATATGCAGTAGGCTTCATTAAAGCAAATACCAAAATGGCAAGATGTTGAGAAAACGATGGATTTTGCTGCAGAAAGGAAATTCTATGATTCAAAGTTTGATAATGAGTTATTTGACGAGTTTTGTTGTGTTACAAGCTATATTTCTGAGGAAAAAGTGTCCGAGTGGAATGCAGTTAGTAGAGTTAGGTTATGTTAGCTGACCGTTAGTAGAGTTAGGTTATGTTAGCTTATCGTTAGTAGTTAGGTTATGTTAGGTTAGCAGAGTTAGGATATGTTAGATTAGTAGAGTTAGGTTAGGTTAGTAGAGTTAGGTTATGTAAGATTAGTATAGTTAGGTTAGGATTAATTAAGCTAGGTTAGTTAAGTTGAGTCTCGGGTCTTGGCGTCAGTGAGTCCTGAGCGCTAGCCGGGTTCCCCCTCCTGGCCAGAGCTTCGCACCTCGGCAGTTTTTATGATTGTACTGATTTGATGTGGAAATGTTACGAGAAATGTCAAAAATATATTCATTGTTTTTATATCAACTTGGCCTCCCGGTGCTGCCACATTTAACTATTTTCCTTAATATTAACATTACAGTCGCCAGAAATGTTAACTCTATGTAACTATATGATTATTAGGAAGCCTGTCACTTGTTTACGTTCATTTTCCTGTGTGGATGACAGACAGACAGACACACAGTAACGACAATAGTGTGGTAGTTTTAGCGGCAGTTGGCAACAGGCAGTATAGAGAGGGAGGAAGGTGTGCACAGTGTAGGCTGTGTAGCCACATGGAGTCGTTAGTGTGGTGGTGACCAGGACAGGAGTCGCGTCACACTACAAGGATGGCCGCCAGAAAATCACTTGTTTCCTGCACCACCAGGTTAGCCCATGACGTCTGATTCTCAGAAGCTCTTTTGCAGGGTATTAAGTCTTCCAAGTAACTGGGGGGGGGGTGAAATGATAGTTACTTACGATAGAATATTGGAACAATTTAACTGTTGTATTTTTGGCCGGAAAGTTTGCGCCGTGGCTTTAAGGAGCTGATTAACTGCGTTTCCATAACTCGTATTAAAGGACAAAAAAAAAATAGTTTATACAAATCTTGACCCAAGACTCGAATAGTTTCATTACGATGAACAAGTCTTATTAATAAACAGCTCCAAATAAAGTGTCAAGGTGAATAAATCCTAAAGATAGCTCCTGTTACGAGCTAATATGGACGAATCTTGTTACTATGATTGACCACTAATAATATGGTTACAGTAATACTGGTTACCTGAACCATGTCACGGGTTGCAGGTCAAATAGACCCCAGTCCTGAGGGGCCACAACTTAATCTAACCTAACCATTTGGAATGGCCCCATAAGGACTCGCCTCCAGTAAGATTGAGCCCATTAGGATTGTTTCCCATTGAGACTGGACCTAAATCCCAATCGTTGAGCTTTATATAGGACGGGACCATAAGGATTGGGCCATAATCTTAATGGTTTGGTAATGTTGGGGTCTGCTGGATGACTCACCATCTCTCTCCTGTAGATGGTGGAGGTTGTTGATCAAGGTGGCCCGGGTGGCGTTGTTGGTCGTGGCATTCACCCTCCACGCCCACACTCCTGTAGCTGCTGCTGTACACCCCTTCCCAGCTCACAGCTTGGGTGGTTGGACGGCAGAAGAGACCGAGGGTAGCGTCATGGCCCAGATAACGAGGCAGTACCTGGGTGGGTGTCACCTGACGATGGTAACATCAAATCATCACAACACCGCCTTCAATAACGACTTCAGGTGGGTCTCATCTCAACATCATCTCGAATAAATTAATTATAAATCTATGCACTGTAGGCAGGAGACGGACGAGGGCTGGTCAGGTGTAGCTTCTATAATAGGGTCATTCCGGTATGGAAGGTCGGCAGGCGATACAGCATCCACGAGGTTGTCATTATGAGGGTGAGAGAGAGCCAGATGCTGTTAAATCTTTCTCCTGACATTCTTTTTATGGTAAGGAGTTGACTATTGGATTCCAGTTTATGATGACATGTTTGTTATTCTCTCATGAATTACACGTATATATATATATATATATATATATATATATATATATATATATATATATATATATATATATATATATATATATATATATATATATATATATATATATATATATATATATATATATATATTAT
This sequence comes from Homarus americanus, assembly GCF_018991925.1. Classification (NCBI taxonomy): domain Eukaryota; kingdom Metazoa; phylum Arthropoda; class Malacostraca; order Decapoda; family Nephropidae; genus Homarus; species Homarus americanus. The sequence goes on along the minus strand of NW_024712526.1, from coordinate 3,436,806 downwards.
GGTGGTCCTTATTTTCGGGCAAAAAACAAAATTTGTCATTTTTTTGTCACAGACCCTGGCAAAAGTTTCCATTTGGGGTAGAAACATTGCCTGTAAAATATTTTTTAATTATCTTAATAATTAGAGGTTGGTCAAGTCAGATGAAATTTAACAATATTATGCCTATGCTTAATGTTCATAACACATCATTTCCTAGCCCCCAAGCCTGGGCCCCCCCACTTAGTCTAAGTGGGTATTAGCTGCTCAAGGCAGGGGTCGCATGAGGACCAGTCTCACTCTTTGTCGCCCAGTAAGGTCTGCTTGAGGGCATTAGGGAATGATTTCCTGTGGTCAGCAACTGCCTGCAGTAGATACTGCAGTTGCTGCTCGTCCTTGGTGATGCGGCCTGAGAAATCTTGGACTAAGGCTACTCCTCTTTCTGCATGATCATTGATCACAGACAAAGCTTGTACAATGGCTTTTGCATTTTGGAAGCCAGGATCATCTTTCCACTGTTCTACTGGGAGGGCCAGGAAATCTGTATTCAAGTTGAGCTTTTTGATAAATGACTTTGTGTTCCTTGTCGTGAAATCATATAGGTTCTTCACTTGGAGTGTGTCTGGATTGATTGTAACCCGTTTGACATGCTTTTCTTCCCCAATAACGATGTTCATAGCTTCCAACATGCGGTCCTTCACTGCTGGGAGAACATCGTCATCAAAGAAGGCCAATGCAACCAACTCTTCTGACAAGTATCAGAGGTGTCTCATCATTTTTTGGAAAGTTGCCTTTGATATGGCATCGCTGATGGTACTGAAGTCTTGTAGAGCTTTAAGCAACATCAGATCTCCTTTTGGTGCCGTTGCAGCAAGTGGAGCAGTTGTCCAAGCCTTCACATATATTCGGGCAAAGAAAATGCACAAATCTCTTAGTCCTCTGTTCTCCTTTGGAGTAAGCTTAAACTGAGAACGGAATAACCACACTTTGAAGGAATTAATGGTCTTTGCCATCCATCGTGCTTGGTGCATTGCACCAGGAGCAGAAAATTGTACTCCCCGAGAAGGTGATGTGCCAAGGAAGATGGAGGCCAGCTCTAGCAGCTCTCGATAATCATCTCGAAGCTGTGTCTCCAATAGAGCCTTCTCAATGAAGTTGGTTAGATCGTCCCTAACAGCTCTGACCGATTCTTCTGCCAGATCGTCGGTGGAGGAGTCTTCAAACTTCTGCTTGTCAATTTGTTCCCATTTGGCTTGGAATCTTCGGAACAGCTGTATTTCAGGAGCAGCTGAGTGCCCCATTACAGCTTCAAAAGCAGCTCCAGCTACAAGTTCTAGTACATGGTGGCGGCAGGCAAAATATAGCAAATCACGACCCAGCAACTGCTCAATTTTGACACACGAACCCTTGTGGTGACCAGTATTTGAGCTTGTTGTATCAAAACACATGCCATGCACGATGTCTGTAATGTGCCATTGCTGCAAAGCCTTCACAACAGCTTTTGCTTGTTCATCACCGGTACCAGAGGGAAGTTTTGGAACAGCAAGAAGTTGGGAGGTGCCATTGCCTGAGACAAGAACTGGGAGTCTGTCAACATGGCCCCCATGCCCCGTCAAATCAGGCATCAATTTACCATCCCAGTGAACAATTAAAACTGACTCTGGTTTGAAGTTTGAAAGGATTTCAGCTGCCCTGCTACTGCGATGATGCTGACGTTTCCTCCTGATGCTTGATCGATTCAGAATCAATTCACTGACATCATGGCCCAGACTCCGAGCAGTTTGGGTGACAATGTGCATGGCCATTCTATCTGAGGACTTGGTCCGATCTAATGCTGCAGAAAGTTCTGGAGTTAGAACTTCTTTTCGCCCACGCTTCTTGACAGTAGGTGGAGTTTGAAGTGCTGATGGGCCAGGAACTGGGTTGGATTCCTCAGAAGAAGACGTACTACTGCTGTCCAAGACAACGATGGCCTGGCATTTTTTGGCTTCTGCCTCTGCACTGTCTGCAGCCAACTTCCTTTTCATTGCTTTCTTGAGAGGTTTTTTCTCGTCGTTTCTGTCTTTTCAGGAATACTTTGTCAAGAGATGACATTGCCCCACGACGCCCTTTTTCTCGTTGCGCTATTAAGAAATCCTTATCCTCCTGAACTGTCATCATATACAAAGCATTCACATGTGCAATGTCAAAGAAATCTTCAAATGTATCAGTGAACTCTTTCTCTTTCTGCTTTTGAGTTTCTGTCTTTCTTTAAGAGTTCTTTTTCAAACTACTCCACTTGTCAAACATTTTGTGCACTTGATTCACACAATTTGGTTTGTGGTGTGTGGGAATGTTTGCTTTTGTCCAAAATTGAAGAACTTTGTCTGTGACTTCCCCAGCTGCCACTCTGATGTTTTTTCTGTAAACGATGCAGGCTTAAAAAATACTGTAACACTTGCCTGTTTGAAGGTAACTTAGCCCCTGTAATGGCATCACATTATGTCTTTATCAAATACATATTTTCTCGTGTTTTTACTCCTGCATTAGCCATTTTGACCTGAGGAATTAAGAAATTAACTATTAATATAAATTAATAATGAGAATACTCTGTAGAACTGTTTCTAATTTCCCCAATCATCAATCACGACCAGCAAAAACTCACCACAATCGTGCCAAATGCGACGCACTAGTGGTGGGCGTAATCGGCTACAGAGTAATCGACTACATCGATTACTTAATTTTTGACAGCTTTGAGCAACCTCTAAATATTAATATATTTAAAAATAACTCTACACACAATGTTTTTGTCCTAAATGGAGACTTTTAGCAGGGTCTGTGGTAAAAAATTCCAAAGTTGAAAAATAAGGACCACCCTAATATATATATATATATATATATATATATATACATATATATATATATATATATATATATATATATATATATATATATATATATATATATTGTATATATATATATATATATATATATATATATATATATATATATATATATATATATATATATATATATATATATGTCTCCAGGGAGGTGTGGCTAGGGGGGCAGACGAGTGTGTTGGTGACTTGGGGACACGACCATTCACCCAGGAACGCTGATCTCTTCCACTATCTGACGCAAGGGGACCACACCCTCACCTGTCGGGCCGTCATTCTCTATCTCTCCTCCGTCCTGTCCTTCAATCCCTTTGTTAATGACGTTAACGACTCTGTCGGTGCCTTCACCTCCTCCAACACCCCCAGCAGTCCCTCCGTCAACGTGTCCGCCGCTGATGTTATGACGTAAGTTAACTCTTGGTGTATGTAGATGGTGTGTCCGTTACACCCTCACTGGGGCACCTCTCCGTGCTTCCTTCCATCCCACCTAAGTTCATCAACGGAAATACACAAAAGTATCCTGCGTAGAACAGTAGAATTCCATATGCTAAACTGTACTTATTTTATGTGCTGTACTTCCTTGCACTAACAGTTAAGATTTTTTTAGTTGTTTCTTTGTTTTTCGTCTTTTATGATTTTTCTTGGTTTTAGATTTTGGTGTTTTGTGGTCAGCGACAATTTGTGTGTTTATCGAGGAAAGCATATACATGTACACACATACACGGCCCCACGCACAAACATAAATACACCCGCGCCTTTCTCTACAGTACTTCTCACAGTGGTCCAGGTGGGCAAATTCTTGGCCAAAGGTCTATGGATATTACACCACAGTGTTCCCCAAAATCTCTTGAATCGTCTTAGTGTAAATCCAGATCCATCCACATTACATATTTCCTTACAAATACATTATTTTTACGTGAACATTTGTATTAGTGTTTTAATTCAGATTACTAAAAAAAATGGTCTATTGTAATGGTGTGTCTCATCCATCTTCCTCAAAGGTGCCTTTATTGTCTGGATTTAAGTAAAGGTCAATGATCTTCCTTCTTTTTATGGGTACCATCATTATCTAATCTATATACACTGGCTGCACTGAAACTTTGTAATAATAACATCCAGATGAACGTACTAGTGAAAGCGTAAAAAACATTAGAAAACTGTACCTGCATTTACTTCTTGTTTACGATTACATCCTGCATGTCAGCCAGACAGAGTTATCACAGGAAACGAATAGACGGCAATGTTCTAGCTGTATAGTTGTCATAAAATTCAAAATATCTCACAAACCGCAGCTACCCGCAACGTGATCACGTGTTTTATAATTGATACCCTGCTTAATGATAATTATTATATACAATGTCGTAAATGCGCATAAATTCCGTTCAGATTTCAGTCATTTCCAGAACATCTTATAAATATATATATATATTTTATTCATATAACCACCCACAAACAGTTTTCTTAAGCATCTAATGTTAAGTAATTTATTTGTGGCTGGTTTCGGTGTTTCCTGGATAATAAATAACATCTAACAATTCTTATTGTGTTGATTCCTTCAAAACGAAGCACTTTAGTAATATAATTCCATATCATATTTCTGCAGAATAATGTGATCTATTCATTATTAAATGCAGTATTATTCTTCACTTTATCATACAGGCTCTTGTCCATAAATAAGTTATTTCAGACCACTGACATCGTCAGGTTCCTGGAGGAGACGGAGGTGGTGCCCGAGACGCTTGTGGTGGTGGTGGGACCCAGGTCGCGGGCTCACGCCCTGGCACATCCGAAGCTCCACGACACACTGCACGCCTTTTACCTCACCACCCACGACCCCTCCACGCCTCCTGACACCTCCTGTTCACCAGGTAAGGAACAAATTAGTGGTGATGAGGCTCCCCTTAGGAGTGGTGATATACCCATTAGTGGTGACCATCAGCGGCTGTGAATATAAAACAAAAGATCACAAATTTCTAGAGTCAGGGATGATCTCTCTCTAGTGTGTACTGTATACTTTTTATCTCTAACCCCGCCAGGAGAGTGTGAGGGAGAGGTGGAGGTATACAGGAGGTGTTTGTACTGTCGGGGCGGCCAGCCAGGGGTCACCCTCTTAGATCGCTGGCACCCACTGGCCGGGTTCGTCAACAACAGGTCCCTCATCCCTGGTGAGTGGGTAACACCATTCGGGTTTTACTGATGGTTATGTTTACTCCGACTACTGTTTACTTTATTGTTTGGTCTCAAAGATTTGGTTATCTCTCAATTGTTGACTACATTGTATTTAGTTTGTTTGGTTTATTAGTTTCAAGTTCCAGTGTTAACACATTTTTGCTGCCTTCAATTATGTTATAAAAAAACATCTTTGTTTACATAGTGATGCCGTTCGAACCAAGGTAGGTATCTACCTACCTTGGTTCGGATCTCCTGCATAATTGCATCATCCATACTTGATAAAGGAGCTATCTCAGCACATTGGTTTTCTCGTGTCTGTTACTCGTTTAAACATTTGGGGACAATTGTTATGTCTCAGAATAAATACTTGTGTTCGACTTAATAGAGAACTTACAGGGTGTTCATACTGGCGAGACTCTACACAAGTCCTTAACTTCAGTTTGTTATGATCATATATTTCATTATTAATTATATAGAGGATTTCGAAGACTCATGTAAACAACCATACCTTTTCTACCCCCCCCCCTCACTCTTATCCTATACCACTTACCTTTCTATTCTCCCTCATTTTCTATTCCTCTCTCACTTATTTCCTGCCCCTTGCCCCTTGCCCTTATCATGCATTCTCCTTTCATCCATGAACCTTTCTTTCCCCCTCATTCATGTCCCTTGATCCCTCCCTCTAATTTTTACCCTCTCCCTCCCTCTACCTTCACCCTCCCTCTACCCTCACCCTCCCTCTACCCTCCCTCCCTCTGCCTCACCCCTCCCCTCTACCCTCACCCTCCGTCTACCCTCACCCTCCCTCTACCCTCACCCTCCCTCTACCTTCACCCTCCCTCTACCCTCACCCTCCCACTACCCTCACTGCTCCAGACCAGTTCGAGGACATGGAAGGACACGTAGTAAGGATTGTGGCCAAGGCCTTGTTCCCCTTCGTGTCTTATGTGGAGGACACCGACGCCCCTGGCACCACCGTCACCCCCAATGACTCCCTCGACATCCGCATCCTTGACACAGCAGCCTCCATCCTCAACTTCAAGTGGGTACTTCACTATATAGAACCTATATATATATCTATCTATCTACCGAATGTCCGTCCATCCATCCATCTATCTATCTATCTATCTATCTAATCTTTCCGTCCATCTATCTATCTATCTATCTATCTTATCAAGTAGTAGGTAGTAGGCAGCTACCAAACAGGGAGGTCCTACCGCCTGGGAAGATATTGGAAGCATAATGTGTTGTCTAATGGTAGACCCTGCTGCCATATGGCATCACGAAAATTGTGACCAAGTCCCAGGTTGCTGATCTGACTTTCTGCCTCATTTACATACAATTGCAGGGTCTCAATTGTTTCTCTTACTATTGACAACACAACACACATGATATAATGTTTATCGTTTCTCACTCTTGATTTATTTTTTCGTTTTTGTTTTTATTTATGGTTATTATATTATTTGTATTATTTAATTTTATATTTATATTAATTATTATAATAATAATAATAATAATAATAATAAAGAACTATAAAGAAATACAAAAATCATAAAAAATCAAGAGTGAGAAACAATATAAGTGTGATGTGTTGTCAAAGTAAGAGAAAAAATTGAGACCCTGCAATTGTGTGAAATGAGGCAGAAGTCAGATCATATATATATATATATATATATATATATATATATATATATATATATATATATATATATATATATATATATATATATATATATATATATATATATATATATATATAGCTATCCATCTATCTATCTATCTATCCATCTCAAGTTGACATGTTCTTATTCATACACTTTTACTACACTTTAATGTTCGTGATCTGTGACATAGTGTCCTTGGCAGGTACGTGATCCGTGCACCGGTGGACGGGGTGTGGGGAGCACGGACGAGGAACAACACGTGGACGGGGATGGTGGGGGAGCTGTGGCGGGGTGAGGCGGACTTCTCCCTCCGTCTATTCTGGTCGGCGGCGAGAAAGGAGGCCATAGACTTCACCCGCGCCTACATCTTCGAGCCCTTTGTCATGATCACCCGCAAGCCTGGGCCCCTCCCCCAGCACCTGGCCCCCATCAAGCCCTTCACAGGTGCGTGTGTGTGTGTGTGTGTGTGTGCGTGTGTGTGTGTGTGTGTGTGTGTGTGTGTGTGTGTCTTTAGGGTGTGATCTCTATATGTGATGACTCCCCCATGTATTCTCCGCAGGCGATATCTGGATAGCCCTGGTTGTGACCACGACGCTAGCTGGTGCCATACTGTGGGGGGCGCAGAGGGCGTGGTCACGGTTCTCTGGGGGACGCGGCTTGGATGCAGTCTCTGCCTTCCTATACACCTTGGGCATGCTATTGGCGGAGCCCACCGACGCCCTGCCCACTAACATCACTGCCCAGGTACTTTAATTATTGATGTGGGATGAAGTAAAACTTGTTTGCCCATTAAACGAGCTTTAATCAACTCCTTTCACAAGATATCCGAAAATAACATAAGGAAACAATTATTATACAAATATAACATAAAACGGAGAATAAAATTAATGTTCCTAACAATGGAAACTATATAAATTATTAGCGTCTTGGGTATGTTGTTTAGTCTCTCTCTCTCTCTCTCTCAATTACCCAGGCTAATTTTGGCTACAGGTGTATGTCACTGATTACAGGTGTGATGAAACCTTAAACTAGGATTCCATTCACACGGTTGCGTTAGCGTTATGCGATTGAAAACCCAACCGCATGGAAACGGACGAGCGAACCTCACACTGTGACGTCACTAGTTCTTGTTTCAAACACCTGAACACCTCACCCAGACATCAGATGTTCTTGTCACAGTTATGTATTTCACAAATATTTAAGAGGAAATGTGACCAAAAAAAAAAAAACTTCATTTTATACAGCATTCATCTGCCGTGATCTTACATACTGAGCAGGTGTTTCATTAGTTCACTCAGTATACAGTACAAAAATAAGTATTTTTGGAATGCATTTGTATCATACATTTATAAACCTAGCAAGTGTTATTTAATCAGGTAATTAAGTATGCTTCATTATTTGTATATCATTTTACTAGATCCATATATTTTTTATACATTTGTTCTAAAGTGAAGGTTTATGGTCTCAATAAAAGGGTTCTTTGGAATACAAATGATCTTATACAAAACCAGGATAATTAATAGTAAATCAGCCTGCTCATATAATTAGTGTCGTAGCTTCAATGAGCTGGGAGCCATCTGTCCTGTCCTCTTCCCGGTGTGTAGACAGAGTATGCATCGGCAAATAGAAATGGGGGTGTCCGTTTTCCACGGCAATGTAACGCAAACGCATACTGCAAACATATACCACAATCACATATATGAAATTCTAGCTATAGTGAGCACTCTTGGCGGTAGTAATAACTATATACAGTAGTGCGGGTCTCTCAGATGCTGGTGGGGTCGTGGTGGGTGTTCTGCGTGGTGGTGGTGGCCATGTACCGCGGGTCCCTCATCGCCCACCTCACCGCGCCCGTCAACCCGTCGCCCATCGACACCCTGGACCAGCTGCTGGAGGTTGAGGGCGCCACCTGGGGCCTGGAGGGTGGGCACGGGGTCGGCTGGGACTGGTTCAAGTACAACACCAACCCGAAGGTGCAGCACATGTTCACCACCATGCAGGTAACTTCCTCTTAACCTAACTTAACGACTCTACCCTAACCTAATGGTATGGAATTTTAACCTAACCTAACCTAACCTAACCAAATGGTGCAGATGGTACAATTATATCACGCCTTATAACCCATAACAGGACCACTTTAGTCGTAAACAAACACAGGATGTCTCCCCCATCCATCTCATTTTAACAAGAACGAGGGTTGTGTACTGTTGAGTGACTTTGGGGGATGTTTGTCCTCTGCAGTATTATGTGTAGGTCATATTTATTTTAGCCGATTCTATTTGGTCAGGGAATAGTGGACCAAAATACCTTGTTGGGATTTGTCATCATTGTTACATTAAAATTTATACAGAAACTTGCATATTCAGTAATGGTAGAAAATTTTATTTTTGACTGTGTTAGAACCCAGGCTACATTGTTTACCAATGTCAAGAAAATCGGTAAGACAGCAACAGAAAGGTGTGTGTATCCGCCATGGAAATGATAGCTCTCTCTCTCTCTCTCTCTCTCTCTCTCTCTTTCGTGTAATCTATCTATTTAGCTGTAATTACAGATTTATCGCTTCAACTTGTCCTTCCTGCGTTTACCTGTGTTGTTCCCATGGCAGGTGACGCCGCGGGAGGAGCAGCTGGCGCGGGTGTTGGGTGGTCAGCACGCCTTCTTCACTTGGAAGTACTACATCAAGATGGTGGTCGCCCTCCACCACACTGACATCTACGGCCACACACCCCTCCACATCAGCAAGCAGGAGTTTATCTCAGGCCAGAGTGGCTGGGGCGTCAGGTGAGGGGGGGGGGCGAGGGGATTAGGTGAAGGGTAAGAGTGGAGGTCAAGTGAGAGGAAGGGTGGAAAGGTTATGATGAGGGGAGGAAGGGAGTCAACTGAAGGGAAGGGAAGAAGTCTGTCAGGTGACAGCGAGGGGGAAGGGTGTCAGGTGAGGGGGGGGGGAAACGTCAGGTGAGGGAAAGGGAGAAGAGCGTCAGGTGCTGGAGAAGGGCGTCAGCTGAGTACAAAACTAACAGGTAGAACGTCAGTTGGGTGGGCCAGAGAAACGTCACCATTCTAACTTACGTTCTCTGTTCGTCAGGAAAAACGCGCCCTTCCTCAAGCCTCTGGACAGGATCATCGGACGCCTGGTGGAGACGGGCCTCATCGATCACTGGTTGGAGGAGCTCTTCGAGGCTTCCCTGGCCAGGATACGAAGGGCCCGACGGACTAAAGGAGGCGGCGACGAAGACCTGCACCCTCTGGTAAGACTATATCTTATATGTTAATAGTTGAACTTGTTACATGTCTTCTGTTGCATAAATTCATATAGAGAAAAAGAGACAAATATATCCATTTTACATCTACTCTTATACATTATCCCAGACTTCGTCAAGATCTGTTTTATTCACAACATTCCCAATTTGACCTCAATTGTCTAACCCAACCCAACCTAACCTAACCTAGCCTAACCTAACCTACCTCGATTAAGTGAGCCATTACTCCCGCGTCAGGGCGAGAGGGAAGAGATGGTGTTAAACCTGGAGCACATGCAGGGGGCCTTTTACCTCCTGATACTGGGACACTGCCTCGCCACCCTCGCCTTCCTCACTGAATGGTACACGTTGACGCTGTCCACCTGCCACCCACAACACTAGGAACTACTACTCTCACATTTTCAGCAGTACTTGAGGAGTCTGCTGTCATCCGGGATCAGCCATGGTTCTCTATTATAGCCCGGATCAGTCAAGGTTCTCTATTATAGCCCGGATCAGTCAAGGTTCTCTCTTATAACCAGGATCAGCCATGGTTCTCTCTTATAGCCCGGATCAGTCAAGGTTCTCTCTTATAGCCCGGATCAGTCAAGGTTCTCTATTATAGCCCGGATCAGTCAAGGTTCTCTCTTATAACCAGGATCAGCCATGGTTCTCTCTTATAGCCAGGATCAGCCATGGTTCTCTATTATAGCCCGGATCAGTCAAGGTTCTCTATTATAGCCCGGATCAGTCAAGGTTCTCTCTTATAACCAGGATCAGCCATGGTTCTCTCTTATAGCCAGGATCAGCCATGGTTCTCTATTATAGCCCGGATCAGTCAAGGTTCTCTATTATAGCCCGGATCAGTCAAGGTTCTCTCTTATAACCAGGATCAGCCATGGTTCTCTCTTATAGCCAGGATCAGCCATGGTTCTCTATTATAGCCCGGATCAGTCAAGGTTCTCTATTATAGCCCGGATCAGTCAAGGTTCTCTCTTATAACCAGGATCAGCCATGGTTCTCTCTTATAGCCCGGATCAGTCAAGGTTCTCTCTTATAGCCAGGATCAGCCATGGTTCTCTCTTATAGCCCGGATCAGCCATGGTTCTCGCACCCACATGCAGGTCGACACGCCTTCACGTTCTCCACAGCTGGTAACGATACCGAGTGTACCCTGTGTCATATGATGAACCTCTAAATGTATGCTGCAGTATGTGTCACATGTTGCACCAACAATGTGTCCTACCGTATGTGCCACCTGTTGAACCACTAAATGTGTTCGTGTAGCAAGACAATAAAGGAAAGCAAACTTGTGTGTAAAGGGTGTTAATTCTTTGGCCTTCTCAAGTGTTTTGTTAGTTGGTCTTTATATGTTTTACATTTCAGTAGGTGATACATAAACGCTGTTATGTATGTGTGTGTAGAGAGGGAGAGAATAAATATAAACACACGACATAATTATAATACCTCTATGGCAACTGACGTAGTCATGTACACTATCAATAGCCGTCAGATAAGCATGGCGAGAAGCTGCTGCCATGCTGAAACTAATACAGCTGGGATTTGGGATCCCCAGAGCAGCCACGAGATTCCCCCAGCAGCATGAAACTACAGTAACACTTTCACCGGATGATTAAACATTCATATGCTTCTTGTATAAGTTAGATTAGGTTAGGTTAGCATTAGGATGTCCAATCATCGGGTGAAATAAGTGGGGGTGCCTAATGTTCATGTGATTCCGAAAAAGTTCTCATTAGATTTAGAATAATTCAAAACTCTCTATCATCTTGGTCAGAAGGGACGCAATTGTTCTAGAACAACCAACAGTCCAATGATACAGGTAACCCCCAGTTACCCCCAGTGAACATTCATCGTCAAGCAATCAAGTCATACTTGCTTAGGTAAGTAATCAGCATCTCCCCAGTGAGTAAAACTAATTAACAGTTTTTTACACAGCAGAATGGATCAAACGACAGCAGCTGACCTTAGCACCCTCAAGACACGAGTGGGTTAACACCTCGTGATCTCTGACTATATCCCAGTGTATATAAAAAAATACTAAAAAATATAAAACCGTATCTATTAACTTAAAAAATATATATATATCCAAAAATGTATCCATTCTTGTTTTTGTTTTGTATTTTCTTTGGACATCAATAAAATAGCGGATTTCTTAATATTTAAAGCATTTGTGCATACTTACATAATGACTACAACATACGAAAGCCTTTCCCATGTAGCATGTGTCTGGCAATGGGAATATTTCTTCAAGCTTCAAGAAATTCTTTTAGTTAATGAGAGAATGGGAGTGTATCGTTATATATTTCACATTTCTCTTCGGTAGAGTACAAAATCATGTAGGTGATTTAATGATAAATTGTGTGACTCTTAAACCACAAATTGGTGGTGAAATAGTAAATTTTTTCACTGGTAATTTTATTGATTATATAAATAGTATCATATTTAACACAAAAACATTAAGTTTATTGTATATAAATAGACTGATTTTCTTTTACAAATTATTAATATGACAACAATGTTAAATATAAATGTAATACAGTAATGCCCTCAATAACTTTACTGATAATAAAGGTACATTAAATTGAGGGGTTTAAACCATATTATGATTAATTGTATAATATTAACTTTCCTAAATTAAAGGTTATAAAAGACACTGACTTAATATAATGAAAGAAAAGATATGGTCATTCTAGATTGCTAATTATGTTACCAAATTTAATGGGTGATTTTAACGTAAAAGTTGGGAAAGGACCAGAAGTAGACCACATGGGTTGGATAATAGAAATGAGAGGAGAAATATTAATTGACTTATGTTAGAAAAACAAGATGATAATTGCAAATACATGGTTGAACAACACCCCAGGCATCTCTGTACACGGGTCTCACCCCAGGACAATGTAAACAGCAAACAGAACTGAAGTCAGGAATCAAATATATTACAGTGGTATTTGCTCAGGGTATCACGTATCGACCTAACCTACATCGACCTGTCAACTTATCACCCTCATAGACCTATGGACCTATGGATCTAGCCCTCATCGACCTGGACCAGAGCAGATGTGTGTGGGTAGAGAACCTCCAACAGTGACGTCATCTAGACCGGTGCCCTCTGGACTACTACGTCATCCACCCAGCCCAGCTGACAGATGTAAACAAGAGGATATCTCCATGTACAATCAACTCTACGGTATTTGGTATTTCACAAACAATCATTAGTTATATATACACATAATATATATATATATATATATATATATATATATAATTTAAAACATGTCTTCACACGGTAGACATCGTGATAGATTATTAATTATCAAGTGCCTTGTAACAATAATGAAAAAATAACTTATACAATTAATTATCACTAAAATTTCATTTCACATTACCTTATTGTGAATGGATTGGCAAAGTTATTAAACATTTAAATCTAAGAAACATTTATGGATCATTCATATATTGTTAACGATCAACATAATGAAAACTTAGATGGTGATTCAAGTGACACTGTACCTCATGGCACCGTTAACACTGACACATGTGAACTCCAAGATGCGCATGAATTTCAAGTCATTGAACCTGAACTAACAGCAAACACTTCAGTAGAAGTGAGTGAAGCAGTCATAGATAAAACAGATAACGAATTATTATGTACACAATTTAGGTCAGGACATTCTTACAACACTACACCTCTGTATTGTGAACCTATCGCTGACAGTGTATTGACATCTTCTGATCCATGCACGAGTAGCTTACCAGCATTGCCATTAACTAGTAAACCTTTAACCACTAACATGACTAACCCAGTGAATCATACGACTGAAGATGGTTTCTATGCAAAACAAAACGGTAATACCTATCAGTTTAACAAAGCCAAGAAAGGCAACTCCAAAAAGCAAAATCAAACGTTAAATCCAAGTGCAGTAAGCAAGACCTACAATGCTTCCGAACCCAAAAGTAACCAGTGATGTTTACTACATCATTCTTCATCACACAGTTCAGAGGATTGTGTAACTCTGCATCAATGCAGGCAGGATTATCTAAAGCGCAATCAATGGCGTCAAATTCAAAATCCGTCGGGGGAAGATTTGCGCCATGTCAAACACGACCTGGGATAAGATCACATATTACTAGCAATGCTTCCATGACAGCTTCATTGATCGCTGCACTAAGTAAAGTGAAAGTATTGACAATACCAGTGAGTGTAGGTAACATCAAGCTCTCTTTAGACATAGATACGGGAGCGTGCGCTAATGTTATCTCGTTAACGTCATTTACTGAATTGAATCGACGTTTTCCTGACAATAAATGGCGAATAAGACCTACTGATGTCGATCTCTCCGGAGTATCAGGCCAACATTTAGATAATATGGGAGTCATTATATTACCTATAGGTTTTTGTGACTCCAGTGAAATCTTTCTAGCTGAGTTTTATATCGTAAGAGATTTTTTTCTATCAGCTGATGGATTATTTGGTCTTCAAACACTAAAACAAAATAATATAGATGTCCAACCTAGTCGACATACTAAAGAAGTTCAAAGATGTGATATTTGGATAATTTGGTTATGAAATAACAGTCTATACGGATCATGCAGCAGTAACGGAGTTATTCCAAGGAAAGAACTTCTCTGGCAGACTTGCACGTTGGTACTTGACCATTCAAGAATTCGAACCCGCCTTTAAACACTTACCGGGACGCGCTAATGTGGTTGCCGACTCACTGTCTAGACACATAGCTCCAGTTATACCAATACCCTTGTTCACTCCACAAAAATTAAGAGAGGAACAACAGCAAGATCCAATGTGGTCTAAAGTAATTTATGCTCTAGAATCAGGTGAGGAGGACAATCTACCAAAGTTACCTCTTCCGTTCAAACAGTTTGAACTGCAACAAGACATACTGCACCATACAACAAAAACAGTGCAGGATACTGTCACACAAATTGTCGTACCTGACAACCTACGAGACACGGTACTCACTCTGTACCACAATACACCTCAAGCAGGCCATCCAGGGCATGACAAATGCCTTGCAGAAATAAGAAAATCTTACTATTGGAGTACAATGAAAAGGGATCATCGAGCTACACACTGCTAATTGTTTATCTTGTGCTCAACACAAGGGAACTACGATGTACCCTGCTCCAATTATCGAATACCCAACGCCCGAACGTCCATTCGACACAGTCGCAATCGACTTATTGCAACTGCCAAAAAGCCATCAAGGCTCTAGCTACATACGTGTGTGTGTTGATCACTTCTCCAGATTCATGATTCTAGTTCCCTTGGAGGATAAATCCGCGGAGACTGTGGCATACGCTTTAGTGACGCATCTCATATGTCCGTTCACTGCACCTAAGGTTATTCTATCCGACAACGGATCAGAATTTGAGAATCAACTTCTTGCAACCATATGACAACAATACGGCATTCAACAAAGCTTCACAGCAGCTTATCACCCGCAATCAAATGGCCCAGTTGAGCGGACCAATCACAAAATCCTAGAGATTCTCAGACATATAGTGAATCCAATGCAGGTAGCATGGGAGGATTGGTTACCTCAAGTAGCAGCGTCAATAAATGGGTCAATAAATAGCTTCACAGGCAAAGCACCCTACTATATCATATATGGGGCCGACAAAAGGTTACCCTATGGCATACTTACAAGACCTACACAACCTGTATATAACATGGATGATTATGCAAAGAAGCAAATCAATGTCTTCACTGACATCCACGGAAAAGTGCATAAACAATTAGCAGCATCGCGCGCTGAAATGATTTACACACAACATAAACATGCTAAGCCTATCAAGCTTCAAATAGGCGACGCTGTCATGATAAGAGAACCTGAAAGAATCTCTAAACTTTCGCGGACATTTTCAGGACCCTTCCCGATAATTGCCAAAGAGCACTGTAACAATTTCAAAATACTTAAACCAGATACTCAAATTACCGACGTAATACACGTGGATAGATTTAAAAATGTGAGCCCTGACTTGCTTCCCACCACTGTACACGACGTTCCTACACAAGCAGTAGACTCTACGACTGCACAAAATGAAAACCAAAACGCCCAAGACGTACCTACGCAGGTCGTAGACACTACAAATACACAAACTGTATCCAATGAGTATCGCATGAAACTACGTCCTGCAGGTACAGATTAAGCGTAGATAGATGCACGTCTGTATACTACAAGCTCAGTAACGTGAATGTTATATAAAACAAGCTGTTAGTAATCTCCTTGACGCTTTGCAGATAGCCAAGAGATCTGTAATTAACCCCTATCTATGATGTTATTCTTGAATGCATATCCTATTGTTTTCTACTTCTAAGTTTAATGCATGATATATGGGACTATCCTAATAAAATAAACTGACAATTTTGACATTGGTTTAACAAACTGAACTTCTTCTTATAGTGAATGACTAATCTTAATAGCTGCAGATGATCAGGATATGCTGATACACTGTAGGTCGTCATATTGACACTATCATATACTATTAAGCTCAGCATACACATTCATCACTATCTTCACACCTAGATCTGTGTCCATGCACGCCTTCATAATGTTCAGTATTTTTGTATTTTAAGTTTTCCTACACAGAACAGATTAATTTTGCTGTGTCAGGATAAGAGCAAGTTAAGGGTTACTAGATGAGGCCAGACAATTAACAATTTACTAGCCATTTCCCTAAAAAACGTTGCTAAGCCATGAACATTTTTCCTCCCTACGTTAATTTGAATTTATGATTTTATAAATATATAAAACCAATAGTCAATGTTCAGTAAACTCATTATAAGTTCTAATAAAAATAAAAAATATATTAAAAACAATTTCTTATATAAGTGAAACATATTTTTGTATACTTAGCAATTATTATTCATTCTTAATATCTTAAGATTTGTAAAATCAAGCCTTGTGATACCAACCTTTACCATTTGTGTTATTCAGTGTAGGAGTATTTTGGTTCGAGCATAATCATTTTAGAAAGGCACTGTAGGCAAGTTCATTGAATCTCAACCACCATTTACATAAAGGTTGAAGATCTCAGCTTAGCTAAGGCACTCACACCATTATAACAAGGTTAGGTACACATAGGGCTTATCTGCGTGGATTTACACAGCGTGGAACTCGGTGGGTGGTAACCGAGGGATGTTCTAGCCCCTATCAATTAATATTATATAAATATGGGCTAAGGACATATATTCATTATATACATTCTATCACCCAGACTATTGAGCCTACAGCTACACTAAGCTTTGTTCTGTCCCCCCCTCTGAGGGTGTACATTTTGTTTGTTTCACACAAACTCAGGTTACAACCCATAAATATATGTTCCCAGGCCTCTGTGTGAGAGTAGGCCTGTGTAGCCTTTATCTCTGTGTTGACATATTAAATTACTTCCCCCAACACCAGACGGAGAGAGAGGTCAGCTAGTTCACAGTTCCCACAGTTCACCAGTACACAGCCAGACACCGTACCAAAGAGACGTGTTGTGAGCATAACTCCCCCAGGCTGTATCTCTCTCTAATTATATCAGCTAATTACAAGCTAATAAAGCTAATAGCTAGTGCTCAGTAGTCTGTCAACAAGCAATCTTGTAACTACCAGACTATCCAATGTAACTAGAAAATTACCACCTGTGTTTACATTAAACCAAGGAACCACAAGTGAAGATAACAGAACCTGTGTGCACTTGTGTAACTTAAAAGCTAAGTTAATTACAAGTGTAACCCAGGGTGGCTGGGACGATTCAACTATCAAACTACGACTGTATCAAAGGTGACATGCCGTGAGATTACCTAATATCTCACCCAGCTTCATCAAAGGTACCAGCGGCTACCCTACACTCATTCAGGTAAGTGTTAACAAGTGAGATCGTTTGATATCAAACCCCCGCCCAAACATAAGCTATACTGACAGGAAAACAAATGAAGAAGTACTAAGATGAGCATGAACTTATAGTTAAATACTTGAAATGTACAGAAAAAGAAAAATTAGATACGTTGGTCATATAATTATGTATGAAGGAATAATAACATAAATATTAATGGGCAAAGTTAAGGGTAGGAGGGCCAGGGGAAGGAAAGCGACTGAGATGGATGAATGAAATTAACAACTGGGTCCCCAGAGAGATGCAAAACCTTAGAGGATTGGTAAAAACAGCCCGAGAACGTTTAGAGTGGAGGACTGTGGTCGCCAACCCTCAGATATGAGGAGGGTACTCTTAATTGATAGATAATATAAGGACCAGACTAGGACAACTACCAGTCACAGTGAGAAGGGGAGACAAGAGAGACGGTGTAAGGCCAAAGAGGACGGAGAGATCTTATCGACTCTTGCTACTGGAGAATGACAGGGAGAAAAGTCTAGTACGTCATATAGAAGAATAGTGTAAAATTGAAGAAAACTGGTAGAAAAAATATTCAAATGTAGGCAGGGAGAAACGATCCATTAGATTGACAGCACTTAACCCCGTTTTGTACCTCAGTCACTAAGGACACGTTGACCAGCGTCGGACAAGAATACATTTTGGACTACCTACTTGTTGACTCAATTGGCCTTGACGAGGTTACGTGAATCAAAGGATTAGAGCAGATCGGCCCCGGCTACCAACACACACTTGGGTTATTCACTGCTTATGTGTCGTAAACATTTTCACTGAATTCCGAATATCTTTTTCGACTTATATAGAGAAACTCGTAAATATCAACGAAGGCCTTCTTTTTTTTTTTTAGAAGTATGGCAGTCTGCTTACTGAGTTATGGACAGAAAATCGTGGTTATTAATATCTATGAAAGGAATACGGTATATCGTTGACTCATATTTCCTGAAAGTTAATTAGGATAGCCAGGTAACACGTCTCAAGATTGGAGTGAATGTTACTTGAGGAAACTGCAAAACACAGCCAGGTACAGAACAACTACAACACAACGAGATGTCTAGCGAGGGATACGGTGAACCAACACCAGCAACACCAAAGATAACATTCTATAGCCACAGCAACACCAACATTTCCACCAACACTAACACCACCACCAGCAGTAATAACACCATCAGTAGCAACACCATCTCCGTTATCAGGATGAGAAAGAACGTGAGCATAACACACGTGTATCTGATCCTCCAGTGACACAGGCCAGCTCACCACACACTCACATTACCACTGTCTGTACCCCGGCGTACAGTTCTCTTCGACATCACAACACTCACGTACCCGCCTAAACGAATGACCACACATTACCTAATATTATCTAGTAACCTTTTTGCACTTAGCTTCATCTAGGAAACTTTTGGTACCCCTAGTATTATGTATGAACCTCCTACCATCACTTACAATAATACAGGAAGAGACAGAGTACAGAATTTGAATTTTGCCAAAGACAGTAAATGGTTTAATGTGCACCCATACTCATCCAATGGGAGGTAGTGCAAAAAGGATTACAGAATAGAGATCACAAAGGGTGTTTATCAGACCCCAGTGGTCAAGATATTATGGCAATGAATGTTACAGAGTATTTCCAGGACATATTTGTTTAGGTCGGTACATAGAAGTTTTCTTTAGTACTATAGATATAAAGTGTGAATACAACCTTAGTATATCAGTCATCTTGTCATCAGAGATAAGTGCTGTGCCGTTGCATACACAGTGTGCTTGGATTTATCCCTATAGTTTTTTTTCTTCACAGTGGCCATATGTCTGGCCTTACACTGGCCTCACTATAGTTCTGCAAGAGCTAAAGAAAAGGCAAATGGGTGCACGTGAAGTTTCTTTAAAAGTGACAAATAAATAGAAATGTGTCACCGTTTATGTGTGGATCTATGTGTTATATTTTAAATAATCATAGTTTCATGATTTATTTAAATTTTTACTTGAAATTATATGAAGCTCATTTGAGCACTAATCCAGCCAGCAAAGATCCCTGACAAACCGTTGTCCTTTTCTAGCAACAACCGAAATCTTGCTGTTGCAAAACGGGCAACATGTTTGGAGGAAAGTGTCCAGTGTGCCGCCACCTTAACTGTATTGTAAAAGAGAAAGGAGATGGAATTAATAACTGGGTATCCAATTAACAAGCCCTAAAACGTATTGAAGACACTACCACTGACAGTCTCATCATCACTGACTCCTTATCCTCACTACCTGTTTTTGATACCCCCTATCAGGATCAAGCGGCTGTGGTTCCCCTCTCACATAGCCATCAGTCAACACGATATAGTTGATGCCTTCGCTAAACTCGCGTCCAACAATGACAATATTGAATACAATCTAGGACTGTCGAACAAAACCTTAAAAACTGTAATCAGGAAGAACTTGTTGATGCAAACAGGCACTAGTGAAACCAATGTTTACCATGATGAGATGTATCAAGTGAAACATGTATATGGAGCAGTAACAAGATCACTAGATTACAAGATGTTGTAACTGCTAGACTAAGGTTAGGATATAAGTACCTCTGGCAGTATATCCCTCAGGCAGATGTGAACAAAACTAAATTTAAAGTGTAAGGCCGCACACTCCAACACTACGTCTTAGACTGCGAAAAAATAAAACATTTTACGGAAATATCCAAGCACACTGTGTATGCAACGGCACAGCACTTATCTCTGATGACAAGATGACTGATATACTAAGGTTGTATTCACACTTTACATCTATAGTACTAAAGAAAACTTTTATGTACCGACCTAAACAAATATGTCCTGGAAATACTCTGTAACATTCATTGCCATAATATCTTGACCACTGGGGTCTGATAAACACCCTTTGTGATCTCTATTCTGTAATCCTTTTTGCGCTACCTCCCATTGGATGAGTATGGGTGCACATTAAACCATTTACTGTCTTTGGCAAAATTCAAAATTCAAATTCTGTACT
>NW_024712526.1:3412690-3415871 GCF_018991925.1 Homarus americanus | reverse complement strand
TTTTTTAATATGTATTTATATAAACTGATTTATTTATATATGACGCTCAATAAGGATGATAATTACGAATAATCGACGTCTTAAAAAAATATATTACTCGAAAGTTCAAATTTGTCTGTACCGTATATATGGACGCTCATGTATAGCATACTGTCTAACGCGAATTATTAATGAACGATTTCTTAAGCTTATTCACCATTAATTTATAGCAAAATAAAAACTAAAATATGCTTTTTAAGGTTCGCGAGATTATGCCCATTGAGAGAGTAACCATATAAACATGTGTACCAAATATTACATATATGTGTATGAATGTATATGTACCTATAGCTTCTTTAACTATATATATTTTCTAAACTATATAAATTTTGATATATCAGACAGAATTATATAAATTTACCATTGATGATGTAACAATATGTACACTACTGATAACAACATGTACACGTATAAAAAACAAATTGTACATCGATAACTAGTACATTTTTCTAAGTACATGTAATCGTGTACAGTGCTCACCCCCCACCCCCCAAGGTTGTACTTAGATCGGCTTAAAGAGTTTTTTTTAGGTACACAATTTCTGTTCAATTATACAGTTTTAAGTCCCGGCCATTGGTAATTAAACTGGCTACTGTAGTTCTTAAGCTCTTGAGTACGATGATTTAATCCCTTGAGTACGATAAATAACAGCTTGAGTACGATGCCTTAACTTGTGTACGATGATTTAATCCTTGGAGTACGATTACTTAACAACTTGAGTACGATGATTTAATCTCTGGAGTACGATATCTTAACAGCTTGAGTACGACGACATAATCCCCTGAATACGATGATAACGACTTGAGTATGATGAATTAACCTGAGTTTAATGGCATACCTTGAGTACGAAGATTTGTCCTCGTACCCAAGATATTAATGCCATCGTACTCTGGAGATTCTGTCATCGTAATCTCGAGATTCTGTCATCGTACCCAAGAGATTGTCATCGTACTCAAGGGATTCTGTCATCATACTTAAGGGTTTATGCAATCGTCCTCAAGAAATTAGGCTATGGCACTCAAAATAATGTCATCGTACTCAGGGTATGTCATCGAACTCAACAGATTCTGTCGTCGTACTCAAAAAGTTAATATAATCCTGGTATAACGAATATAACCAATCTCGCGCATATACTGTTACTTTTTGCTATGATAAAATTGTACTATACTAATTTTTTATAATATAGTATAATGGATAGATAAATTTTGGGTATATGATTTTTTATATAATAAATCTCCTGGTATTGTTATATGATTTGGCATATAATGGATATACTTATTTTAGCCAAATTATCAGGTATATCGGTCTTATATTTTTTTGAGCATATATAGAGTTAGTATGTGTATATTTGTGCATACTTTTGGGGTGTTTTGAGTATTGTACAGTATGTATATTTCTGATTTTTTTAATATAACACAAGAACAACAACCAACATTAATAATAATAATAATAATAATAATAGTAATAATAACGACTACAGTACTTTCTAATATTTAATTGCTTAACTTACATATAATTCTTGAACTAGGATTATATGGGTGATAATCTAAGTTGTCTGGTCTCTTAATAACTCTGGCGGAGGTCTTATTGATAATTACTGATAATTATATAATAATCTGCTACTTACAGTAACTCCTTAATGACGACGCCAATTTTCTGTCGACTACCTGGTTTACGGGACCTTGTGATATGACGTAGTAAAAGTTGGTGACGTATGAGTGACGTCATTGTTAGTTGATATGAGGAATGACTTATTGGAGTCTTATGACGTATGTGTGACGTCACCCTATCTCTCTTACCCCTTCCTTCTCGTCACCCCATCTCTCTCACCCCTTCCTTCCCTTACCTCCATCTCTCTGCTTTTCCTTCTCTTCCTGTCTCTCCTTTCTTCTCTTCCTCTCTTTCTCTTTACTTTTCTCCCTCTCTCTCCTTCTCATCGTTTCTCTTTCCTTACATCTCTTTCTCTCCTTCCTCCATATCCTCCCTCCCCATCCCTCCCTCCACCATTCCATCCCTTAACTTCTCTTCTCTTTACCTTAATCCCTCCTCAACCCCTTAAGTTTCCCCTCTCCCTTTCCCCCATCCCTCCCTCATTCTCAAGCACCCTTCCCTCCCTTAACCTCCCTCATCACCCCACCTTACCCGTCCTTCACCCCTTCCTCCCTCTTTACTCCCACCCTTCTTACCCGTTCCTTCCCTTTCTCCTCCCTCCTTCCTGCTCCCTCCTCCTCTCCTCTCCCCCCTCCCTCCCACCCCTCTCTCTCTCCCAGTAAACCGTCCAGGTGTACTGTATACTCCCCACCCATGACAACAACACCACGCCCCCCTCCCCCTATAAGTACCCGTAACCCCAACATATAGACGATTGGATCCGCCGCGTCACAGGGGGTATATAAGGGGATCCAGGTCCTTTTAGCGGGATTGGATTACAACGTCGTAGATGTTATATTGTCAGGTGTTTGGGATTGTGTCTATTGTATTGTTATCTTTATTGATGTCGCGTTGTTTTTGTTTTTTTTAAGTAGATTGTCTTTTGTTTTTCTTATCTACGTGATGTAATGTTGTTTATTTTCAATTATGGATGAGATTTGAGAGAGAGAGAGAGAGAGTAAGGTTGGGGGAGGGTTAGGATTAGGTTAGGTTGGGGTGAGTTAGGTTAGGTTAGGTTAGGTTAGGTTAGGTTAGGTTAGGTTAGGTTAGGTTAGGTATGCTTTGATTAGGTCAGGTAAAGGAAGGAAGGTATGGTTAGGTTAGGTTAATTTAGGTATGGTTAGGTTAAGTTAGGTTTATTCAGGTATGGTTAGATTAGGTTCATGGTCCGGTCATATTAATAAGTGAGAGGGCAATACACTGTTCACTTGGCCGGCCCCTTAATAAGCCGGATAACTTGTGTTGACATGGTGACCGGATTATCCTGTTAACAGTCACAGTACCTAGATACACCTGAGACTTAGCCAGTTAATACCTGTGTGAGTGGTGGGTGAGGGGAGGCGGGCAGATGGGAAAGGAATGGAAGGGTAATGAGGAGGGAAGGGTAGGGGAGAGGGTTGGAATGGAGGGTGGGAGGTTAGGAAGGGAAGGAGGGAGAGAGAGAGAGAGGTTAGGGGAAGGAGAGAGGGAAGAAAGGAGGGAAAGAGAGAGA
>NW_024712526.1:3335190-3407690 GCF_018991925.1 Homarus americanus | reverse complement strand
CAAAAGTCGACTTGAGCAACAATGAGACGCTGGAAATTGGTGAGTTGGGAAACAAGTGGCATTATTGGCCTCGGACAAAATGTCGGGATCCAATTAGGAAACGACTTGTTGTCATATTATTCTGTAAATAATTATTTTATCGCAGAAGACTATAATTTTATGCTTTTATTGGTGGTTGTTGAAGGTGATTACGTATGAGAGAGGTAAATTTAATTATCAACACAGTTTAGATGAAACAAAATGAAAAGGTTTTACCTCCGCTCGGGTCTTTACGAGGCCGATTCAAACGAAGCCTATTTTTAGAATTAAATTTACCACATTGCTAATTAGATTTACGCCTCTTAATCAAAATAATTACGAGATTTAAAAAAAAAACATATCATCCCGTCTCTAAGCAAATAAAACTTCCAAAAATCCCCGAATCTTTTCTCTGCTCGCTTTTAAAACCCTGAATTAACACCATCCAAATCCCCCCCCCCCTTCCTACCCTACCCTCCCCCCTTACAAAAAAAGATAAAAATACCGGGGTTATGTAAAAAGGCTCGACCCAGATTTTTGCCTGCGGTTTGGAAAGTGAATTAGCTCCCAGTTCCTTTTTGGAATGGCTTTATGCAAATTCTGCAAATGATCTATTCAAGCGACACTCTGCCTTCCATTTGCTCACATTGGCTTCTCCATTTGTGCTCATATTTCCCTATTTACCGGCGTTAACCATGTAACTTGTTCTCGTGTCATCAAGCTTCGAACTCGTGTCGAAATGCTTCGTTCGCTCCCACCCGATGCTTCAGAGTTCCGCATGAAGCTATCTGGGAATTTGCTGCAAGGCGAGAGATAATTTTTGTTTTTGTTTTTGTTTATTCATGATGAACAGTTTTGTTTGGAATAACTGTGTGTGGGGAGGTGGAGTTTTGAATTTCGTGGTGTTTATGGAGAAAAATTGGGAGGAAGGAAGTGTTTTGATGAAGATGTGATTTTTTGTGTTTGGAATTCAAAGATAGAGAGAGAGGGGGGGAGCTTGAGAGAGAGAGCTCTACTGTCAACCCTGAAAATCATTAAACGCCTCGTTACATACACGACTGAACACCCTCCCCCTCACCCCCCCCCCTTTGAATCCCCAACCATCATCACCAACCCCCTTAAAACGACGTAACAAGACAAACAACCCTTTAACTTGCATTACTCACTTCTAACAACTATTATCAATAGGCAACAACCACTAACTACCCTCATATACAACAACCACAATCAAACCCCAGACAACCACCATCTACCTTCAGTCATCTTCTAACAATCACAACCCAACCCCAAACAACCCCCATCTACCCTTAAAATTCCTCTCTTGTCCCTAACAACAACCATTCACCACTAACAACAACTATCCATCCTTAACAACAGCTATCCATCCTTAACAACAACCATTCACCATTAACAACTACTATCCATTCATAACAATCAATAGCAAAAATAAATAATTTTTAACAACCTCCCTCCATGACAAATCCCATCCATCCTTAACTTTCTAACAATCTCCACCATCATCCATTAACCACCATCCTTCAACAACCACCATCCTTCATCAACCACCATCCTTCACCAACCACCATCCTTCAGCAACCAACATCCTTCATCAACCACCATCCTTCACCAACCACCATCCTTCACCAACCACCATCCTTCATCAACCACCATCCTTCATCAACCACCATCCTTCAGCAACCACCATCCTTCAGCAAACCACCATCCTTCACCAACCAACATCCTTTCATCAACCACCATCCTTCAGCAACCAACATCTTCATCAACCACCATCCTTCACCACCACCATCCTTCAGCAACCACCATCCTTCACCTCAACCAACATCCTCTACCAACCACCATCCTTCACCAACCACCATCCTTCCAGCAACCACCATCCTTCACTCAACCACCATCCTTCACCAAATCCAACATCCTTCATCAACCACCATCCATCACCAACCTCAACATCCTCATCAACCACCATCCTTTCACCAACCAACATCCTTCAGCAACCACCATCCTTCATCAACCACCATCCCTTCACCTTTAAACCAACATCCCTTCCATCAACCACCATCCTTCACCAACCACCATCCTCACCAACCAACATCCTTCAGCAACCACCCATCCTTCCATCGTTCACCATCCTTCACCAACCAACATCCTTCCATCAAACCACCATCCTTCATCAACCACCATCCTTCACCAACCAACATCCTCTCTACCAACCACCATCCTTCACCAACCAACATCCTTCATCAACCACCATCCTTCACCAACCAACATCCTTCAGCAACCACCATCCTTCATCAACCACCATCCTTCAGCAACCACCATCCTTCAGCAACCACCATCCTTCACCAACCAACATCCTTCATCAACCACCATCCATCACCAACCAACATCCTTCATCAACCACCATCCTTCACCAACCAACATCCTTCAGCAACCACCATCCTTCATCAACCACCATCCTTCACCAACCAACATCCTTCATCAACCACCATCCTTCACCAACCACCATCCTTCACCAACCAACATCCTTCATCAACCACCATCCATCACCAACCAACATCCTTCATCAACCACCATCCTTCACCAACCCACCATCCTTCACCAACCAACATCCTTCAGCAACCACCATCTTCATCAACCACCATCCTTCACCAACCAACATCCTTCATCAACCACCATCCTTCATCAACCACCATCCTTCACCAACCAACATCCTTCAGCAACCACCATCCTTCACCAACCAACATCCTTCATCAACCACCATCCTTCACCAACCAACATCCTTCAGCAACCACCATCCTTCATCAACCACCATCCTTCAGCAACCACCATCCTTCAGCAACCACCAGCATCCTTCACCAACCAACATCCTTCATCAACCACCATCCATCACCAACCAACATCCTTCATCAACCACCATCCTTCACCAACCAACATCCTTCAAAGCAAACTTTTACCATCCTTCATCAACCACCATCCTTCACTCCAACCAACATCCTTCATCAACCACCATCCTCACCAACCACCATCCTTCACCAACCAACATCCTTTCCATCAACCACCTCATCCTTCCAGCAAACCAACATCCTTCATCAACCACCATCCTTCACCAACCAACATCCTTCATCAACCACCATCCTTCATCAACCACCATCCTTCACCAACCAACATCCTTCAGCAACCACCATCCTTCACCAACCAACATCCTTCATCAACCACCATCCTTCACCAACCAACATCCTTCAGCAACCACCATCCTTCATCAACCACCATCCTTCACCAACCAACATCCTTCATCAACCACCATCCTTCATCAACCACCATCCTTCACCAACCAACATCCTTCAGCAACCACCATCCTTCACCAACCAACATCCTTCATCAACCACCATCCTTCACCAACCAACATCCTTCAGCAACCACCATCCTTCATCAACCACCATCCTTCACCAACCAACATCCTTCATCAACCACCATCCTTCACCAACCACCATCCTTCACCAACCAACATCCTTCATCAACCACCATCCCTCATCAACCACCATCCTTCACCAACCAACATCCTTCAGCAACCACCATCCTTCACTGACAACACCAGGTAACTACACACTGACAACACCAGGTAACTGTACTGACAACACCAGGTCGCTCAACTCCCCACTCTAGACATAACAAAGGTGTGTGATACCATTAATTACTGTACCTGGGTGTAAATAACCTGTTGACCTCGCTTGACCTGAACCACCTTACATCGTTACCAGAAACCCAACCACCTGACTGACCGGGATACAACATGACCTTAGCAAAAGTTTTCTTATAAAAAAAAATATATATATATATATATTTATATATATATATATATATATATATATATATATATATATATATATATATATATATATATATATATATATATATATATATATATATATATATATATATATATATAATCAGTGTTTTAATAATAGTCTAAAATTGCAAGTAGTCATTTATATAATTATTATTATAGGTTTTTCTTATATATAGAAATTATATAAACATAAATATAGGAGTTTTAATAAGTCTAAAATAATTATAACCCATAAGTAGAATGGTCTTTATGATACCTCTACTGATGATCTATAATCCTAAGTCATTGCTTTTAATGGTTTCTGTAGCCATTACCAGTAGTATAGTTGAAGAGGTAGTGTTCATCTTCAAACTATCAGGTACACGACTGTCAACTCCTAACAACCCCTATCCATTCTTAACAACTCCTAACAACCACTGTCTATCCTTTAAGAGCCCACAAACAGTCAATAACCCTTCCTTATAATATCCCCTAACAACTACCTCTCCACTTCTAACAACCATTATCTATCCTTAACAGCCTCCTAATAACTAATATCCACCCATAACAACCCCTAACAACTCCCCATCAACTCCTAACAACCATTATCCACCCTTAAGAACCCCCTAACAACACCTAACTACCCATCCACCTTTAATAACACCCATAACAACAACCAGCCATTGGTAACTGTCTCACAAGAACTACTATCTCCTGAAAAAGACACTATGAACCATAATCAAACCCCATACAACTACAATTCGCCCTTAACAACCTACAATCCATCCCAACCAACACCCTTAACAATCACAATCCTGCACCCCTAACAACCAAAATCCATCCCAACCAACACCCTTAACAACCACAATCCTGCACCCCTAACAACCACAATCCATCCCAACCAACAACCTGAACAACCACAATCCTGCACCCCTAACAGCCAAAATCCATCCCAACCAACACCCTTAACAGCCTGATCCTGCACCCCTAACAACCACAATCCATCCCAACCAACAACCTTAACAACCACAATCCTGCACCCCTAACAACCACAATCCATCCCAACCAACACCCTTAACAACCACAATCCTGCACTAACAACCAAAATCCATCCCAGCTCTTAGCACCATAACAACCACAATCCTGCACCCCTAACAACCACAATCCATCCCAACCAACAACCTGAACAACCTGATCCTGCACCCCTAACAACCACAATCCATCCCAACCAACACCCTTAACAACCACAATCCATCCCAACCAACACCCTTAACAACCACAATCCATCCCAACCAACACCCTTAACAACCTCAATCCTGCACCCCTAACAACCACAATCCATCCCAACCAACACCCTTAACCACAATCCTGCACCCCTAACAACCACAATTCATCCCAACCAACAACCTGAACAACCACAATCCACTCTTCAAAACTATACTATCACTGCCTAACAACCTCGTCACAGGCCACCCGTTCCAGCATCTTCCAGACCCAGTTGTCTTCTTAACAGCGTCTTCCAGCCAATCCCCGGAGACCTTTCCATGGCTGCAACCCCAACTTCTCCTATTTTCATCCCAATTTATTTATTTTGGCCACAATTTTCCCATTTTCACTGATTTATTTATTTGAGTGAGAGGGAAGAGGGAAAGAGAAAGGGGGGAGGGAAAAAGAGAGGGAGGGAAAGAGAGAGGGGGAAGGAAAGAGAGATGGGGGGAACGAGATGGGAGAGGGAAAGAGAGAAGGGAGAGAGAGGGGGGGGAAATTCCTTCACTACCATCACTGTCGTATTATGACCCACGAGTTGCCAATTTGTATTTGACCTGCGACGATCCGGTCCGGCCGGGTGGGCGAGGTCAAGACAGAAGTAGGCTTAGCGTCTTCACAGATCTTTGCAGGGGGGATCTATGGGGTCCTGGGTGTCCAGACCCTTTTCATCAGAAAATTCCAGTATTTTTCTTTAATGCAGTATTGTACTCAGGCATTTTGTATAGTAAGTAATTACTATTGACCTCAGAATATCTCCTATCAACTGCGCATGGCCTCAAAATGCCCATGATATTGGTCAGGTTTAAAAATTCTGGGAGGTTGCATCCCCCCAGCTTCAGTGGCCTATATATTTCCCACCCACAACTTCTTGGACCCTCCTTTTGATATTCTTCTCTCTCCTCCCCTCATTATCTTTCTTTCTTTTTTTTCTTTCTAGGCTCTTTGAATACTCCTTTCGTCGTGCTTGTCTGTCTTCTCTTCTCATCCCATATATATATATATATATATATATATATATATATATATATATATATATATATATATATATATATTTATTTATTTATTTATTTATTTATTTATTTATTAGTTTTATTCTCACTATGTCCTTCACTCTCCCTTTATCTCTTTCTTTCTCTCATTCAATCCTATCTTTTTCTTTCTCTTCGTCTCATTTATTTCCCAACTCTTTCTTTCTTTCTGTTGTTCTTTGAATTTACCTGTTTCTTTCTTTCTCCCTTCCCATTTCACTCCTCTCTCACTTCCCATCTTTCTCACTTTCACACACCATCTTTATCACACTTTCGGCAATATATGTACAGGAACAAGTATAAATACAGGTAAAAGTTATTGGGTACAGTTACAGTAATTTCGCAGCTTGACATAAAAAAAAACCCGCGTTACATTTACCGCTCCTTATGTTCTGAAACCCAGGACGAAGGATTTTGGTAAAGTTCCCCGTTCAGACTCGAACCTCGACCCTTCACTGTCACTTTACCCAAATTCTTCGTCATGGGTTCCGGAACATAACGCTAGGGGGTTGTAACACGACTTTTTTCTTTGACAACAGATACAGTAAAAAAACTAGTCCAGGTATAGATATCGGGTACAAGGTTAGTAACAGGTACAGGTACAGTTAGCAGTAAAGGGTACATTTACTAATACAATTGCGTGTATTGGTACAGGTGCCGAGACAGGTAGAAGATACAGATAAAACTATACCATGTCCCGCTTTACAAATATTGACACAGATTAAGAAAAATATCCTTCCATAAAAGCTAAATAGACTTCAGTACAATACCCCTTAATTAAGAAGAATCAAGAGTTGAATAATAAAATTTCAGTAGTACAGTAATTCCATATCCCGGCGTTTAAAAGAAGAGTATTGTTACAATGGGTCTTAATTACGGGGGGTGCGAGGCGGTGTTGAACATGGGTAGGAGCGGCTGCCACAAGTTAAGTGGTGTGTTGTGTCGTGGGGCCAACCTCTTACTGCTCCTGATTGTCAATTTACCGCGGCCACACAACCCCGGGACTCTCAGACACCCCTACGAAGAATTTTTCTCCCCAGAACTGGAGGTGTGAGGACGTAGCTACCTCCCCAACATACATGATGGAGGTTAAATGTCGTCGTAATGTCACAGAGATTCGACCGCAACTAGCTGCGTCCTGTGAATCTTCAATAGCGTTGAGGGGGAGGGTAAATTATTATCATACGATCCTTTAAGAATCCGGGGGACCAGGAGAGGACGGGCTGCCGTAAGAGGACTACTACTACACAACTTGAACCGGTTTGCCCCTGAGCGACTCCCAATTTTCCCCCGACGCCACGAGGCCAATCAGAGGGGACTTGAGTCAGCGGCCCGCTGCCAGCCGCACGACCTCTCCAAGCTACCTCTACCACCTTCCCCTTAGTTGCACACATAACACCTTCTCTGGTTATATAATACAGTTTTTGTACATTACATTATGGATCTGTAGTCAGCAAAATGATTCATAGTATTACAGAAAATATTTTGGCTTATACTTAATCCGTTACGAACGTTAAATAACGGTAAGTAACGAACATTACTCCACTGCCCTATCCTCCCTCAGCCCGCGGCGGCCTGACATCTCAACCTCTGATTAATTTACCAGCTCATTAAGTGAAACTTTAAGGAGCCGCTTCTTGTACAACACTCGGTAATTATGTTATGGCTGCGGCATTTTCTGGGAAGACAAGGATAACTTGTTTACTTAACTGCAATCTTCAGAGCGTACTGTATTTAAGTAACTCAATTAAGCCACGGTAGAGATGTAACGGCCAAGATGGCGTCAAACTAAAGTGGCTTTTAAAATAAAGGATATACCTAGAGAATAAAGTATTATTATTAATAAAAGCGTCACAACTGTGTCTCTGACAGTTGAAGAATGATGAAGAGAGAGAGTGAGAGAGCACCGCCAACCCTCACACGTGGAACCCTACAACATAACCCACAAGTGTACAGTAAAAGGCGAAATACATCTCCAATATTCCAACAGCTTCCACCCGTGCACGACCACACCAACTAGGGAAATAAATCTCAAAATGCGGAAACTAAATTTTCCATTCAGCATCTAGGAAACAAACGCCAATCGAGTATAGGATCTGACCCCATCGTCCAGGGCGCGCCAATATAAACAGGCAGATTGGCCGCTGATTCGATTCCCGTAATTGAATCAGAGACCAAGGCTGTGTCCTGAAACGCCACAAGCGCTATAGATGCCGGGGGCCTTCCACTCTCTGCTACACTCCTCTCAGTGTATGTATGTATATATATATATATATATATATATATATATATATATATATATATATATATATATATATATATATATATATATATATATATATATATATATTTAAATATATAATGTTATTTCATCTGTTACGGGGGAGTTGGTAGTGGCTGTAGACGTGTGATGACAAGTACAGTATTATTGTGTGGTGTTGGAGAATAAGGAGGAAAATACTGTAATTCGCTGACTTTAATATATACAGCTTTCAATATCTCCATTTTTTCTGACTTTATTGTTTTATAAAGATTCTTTGGGGGGATTTGTAACATTTATTGATTTAACCTTTTTTTTATGTGGCGGTGTTTTCCTTTCAGTCAATATACTTTAGTGGCGTGAATATTACCATTAAGCCTGACAGTATGTACATTAATTGAAGTTTCTTATGGTGCGAAGATAATATCGGAGGCTTTACACAACTGATGGTATTTCTTATTAGTTATACAGGAATTGTCTTTCTTTTAATCGGGAGGGAAAATTGAGCAGTATACTTGAGAGACGTAAATAGTTATATAAAACTCCAGTGAATACATTTATTGACATCTATTTTATTATGAGAATATATGATTTTTTTTAATCAAGAAGAAATTTTTTGTACCAAATATTTTTTGAAGACTTATATTGTAGGTTTATTTTCGTGAGTATTTTCTTAGGCAATATTGTATATATTTTTTTATGTGTCTGGAACTTGAGAAAAATTATTATCACAACAACAAATATTATCACTTGCTAAATTAATCACAGGAAAAAATAATGACTGTCGCTTTAAAAGAGAGAAGAAAAATTCAGTGAAATAAATAACTTGTCATGAGCGGCGATGTTGTTATGTTTTACTGAGCTTCAACGGCTAAGATCATCAGACATTTATTGTACATTATTATACTGTATACACTAAGTAAAGGCGGCGACATTAACCTGATCAATCTTTCGAATGGAGTTAATGGGATTTATTTAGTCTTATTATTTTATTGGTTGTATAGTTTATTTAGCCTCCTGGTGCCCAACGCTCCGCCGCTCTCACACACAAGACGAGTCATTCATCTTGGCAGATGAAATTCAATGTCGACAAATGTAAAGTACTCAGTATAGGAGATGTAAACAGGGAAACCAGATACCAGATGAACAACGATGCCATAGAAAATCCGACTGCGAGAGAGATTTAGGAGTAATGATAAGTAGGAACCTTAAGCCAAGTAAACAATGTGTTTTTGCTCGTAACAAGGCTAATAAAGTACTTGGGTTCATACAAAGGAGTGTTAGTTACAAGACTAGCGAGGTCATCCTAAAACTGTATCTTGCTCTTGTGAGACCACACCTGGATTACGCAGTTCAGTTCTGGTCACCGTATTACAGAATGGATATAGAATCCTTGGAAAGAATTCAGAGGAGAATGACAAGACTAATCCCGGGCATTAGGAACCTTGAGTATAGAGACAGGTTAAAGCATCTTAATTTGCACTCCCTCGAGAGACGTAGAGCGAGGGGCGACCTGATAGAGGTGTATAAGTGGAAGGCAGGGCTAAACAAAGGGGACATTACAAAGGTACTCAAATTATCCAACCAGGAGCGAACTCGTAACAATGGTTTTAAATTAGACAAATTTAGATTTAGGCGTGAAATAGGTAAACACTGGTTTGGAAACAGAGTAGTGGATGAATGGAACAAGTTACCAAATATCATCATTAACTCGAATACGCTGAATTGCTTCAAACATAGGTTGGATGCTCATATGAGCAATAGGGGTTGGGTGTAAACGGACTGCCCAGTATGGAATAGGCCCGCTGCAGTTTCCTCCATTCTTATGTTCTTATATAACAGTTTCTTTGGGATTGTGGCGGGGGTAAAACATCTGTATATAGAAGAAGTTAATCATAATTTCGTGTAATCAGTTTACTTAAACGTAGAAAGTATAATTGTATGGTTCACTTTTGACTGAGGCCCCCAAAATAAATCTTTGTCTATTTCCTGTGTGTATATATTGACGAATTAAAATTAAATTAATCTCCTCAGTCATACACCACCGACCAGGCCTGCTGTCACCCTTAGATTCTTAGTGACAGGAAAAATTATCATCCATCTAGAAAAAGTCAAATGGAATCGTAGTTTATTCAGTAAAATACTTGACTGTGAGAAGGTTTCCTCAGTAGCCTGGTTGTGGATGGTGGCAACATCTCGTGTAATAAAACGTATCGTAGTGTTTTCTTGTTAATGTGGAGAAAAATATTGAATCCTAAGTTTTCTGAATGTAGATGAAGTTAAGAATGTTTCCTGTGTCGCCACGTTCTCGGCACTACAACAGCATCGTATATAACATTCGTAGTGGTGTCTTTAAAGGTAAAATAAACTAACAAATGTCATATAGAAACTACTTTGAATTACGATTCTTTCCTTAGCAGTTCAGGTGTCTCTCTCGTCACCGCCTGTGAAACTTGAAAGACGAAGAGGATAGTTCAGTAGAAGGCGCTGTAGATCTTGTTATTTCAAAGGTTAAGATAAAGTCATAGTCTCTTCAGGAAACTACCTGAAGCTAGAGATCTGTGTAATAGTTTGGGTGTTCACGAGGCAACGTTCACAAATGGAGTTTTCTTCCAGTAAAACTGTTTGAGAATCGTCGTAATATTTCCAAAGATAAAATAAATATCACACAGTCTTCTGGAAAATGCGTGAAGTTAAGAATCTTTCCCTAATTAGCCCAGGTATTCAAGAGGCAACGTTCAAAAATTTGCATGAAAATTTTTATTCCAGTAAAGAGCGTTGTTGATTCGTCGTTAATATTTCCAAGAATAAAATAAAAATCCGCACGACTCTTGTGGAAAATACTTGAAGGTAAGAATCTGCCCCGAGTAGTCCAGTTGTGGGCGCTAAAGCAGGAAATTTACAGATACAGTGTCGAACTCTGGCACGGTGTGATCTCCTCTCCTCCAACAATTTGGCGGGAAACTTGCGCTATACAGCCCCTTCCACCCCACTCACCGCCGCCACCACACCAAACGTGAGGCGCATCCCGGCCAGGGGAGAGAGCTGGGAGAGGGGAGAGGGAGAGGTGGGAGAGGGAAACTGATCTGATAAACTGGGTGTGGAGAGGGAGATGGAGAAGAAGAGGGAGAGGGGAGAGGCCTGATAAACTTTTGGCTTGGAAAGGGAGAGGGAGACAGGTTGGTGAAGGGGTGTGGAAAAGGGGAGGGGAAGGAGGCTGATAAGCTTGTGGAGAGAGAGAGAGAAAGATGAACTGTGTATGTTTGTGTGTCACCAAGACGGCTATAAAACTATTGTACTCTCTCTCTCTCTCTCTCTCTCTCTCTCTCTCTCTCTCTCTCTCTCTCTCTCTCTCTCTCTCTCTCTCTCTCTCTCTCTCTCTCTCTCTCTCTCTCCCTCCCTTCCCCCCTCCCTCCCGCTGCGTCACACGTGTCTATGAGTGTCCTGGGGTGTACACGTGCGACCTATTGTGTGTGTGCGTGTGTGTGTGTGCGCTGTCTATCAGTTTCTCTTGTGTGTGGGGACGTGCATGTGTGTTTTTTTTTCTTGTATATTAGTGTAAATGTGAGTTTGTGTTTGTGTGTGTGTGTGTGTGTGTGTGTGTGTGTGTGTGTGTGTGTGTGTGTGTGTGTGTGTGTGTGTGTGCGTGTGTGTGTGTCTTATATACTTAACACTGTTTAGAGCAACGATAAACCATTTAACACTTTATTTCTCTCATTGTTTGTTTAGTTCTTATATTGTTTACTTCCGGCATTGTTTACTTCACATTGTTTAGTTCTTATATGTTTACTTCGACATTATTTACTTCTCACATTGTTGTTTATTTCTTATATTGTTTACTTCTGACATTGTTTACTTCTTACATTGTTTAGTTCTTATATTGTTTACTTCCGTTGTTTACTTACATTGTTTAGTTCTTATATTGTTTACTTCCGACATTGTTTACTTCTCACATTGTTTAGTTCTTATATTGTTTACTTCCGACATTGTTTACTTCTCACATTGTTTAGTTCTTATATTGTTTAGTTCCGACATTGTTTACTTCTCACATTGTTTATTTCTTATATTGTTTACTTCCGACATTGTTTACTTCTCACATTGTTTATTTCTTATATTGTTTACTTCCGACATTGTTTACTTCTCACATTGTTTAGTTCTTATATTGTTTACTTCCGACATTGTTTACTTCTCACATTGTTTAGTTCTTATATTGTTTACTTCGGACATTGTTTACTTCCGACATTGTTTACTTCTCACATTGTTTAGTTCTTATAATGTTTACTTCCGACATTGTTTACTTCTCACATTGTTTAGTTTGTTTACCACATTATGTTACGTTGTTACCTTATTAGTGCTGTTTGTGGCACCTTTTGATATAGCCTCTTATTAATATGTACTGAATGATGTATTACAGAAAATAGTGATATTTTTAGTCTCGTTTCGACTTTATTTCTATTTTCTCAATTCAATTATAGGTTCAAGTACTGTATAGGTGCAAGTGTATTCTAGGTACAGGTGCATTACAGTTATAGGTACATATGTATTATAGTTATAGGTACAGGTGTATTACTGTTATAGGTACGTGTGTATTAGTTATAGGTACAGGTGTATTACTGTTATAGGTACATGTGTATTAGTTATAGGTACAGGTGTATTACTGTTATAGTCACATGTGCATTATAGTTTAAGTATAGGTGCATTAGTTATAGGTACAAGTGTTTTACAGTTATAGGTACACGTGCTTTAGAGTTAGAGGTACAGGTGCATTACAGTTATAAGTACAGGTGCATTAGTTATAGGTACATTACAGATATAGGTATAGGTACAGCTGCATTACAGTTATAGGTACAGGTGCATTACGGTCATAGGTGCAGGTGCATTACGGTCATAGCTACAAAGACAATTGCAGGTACAGTTACAACTACAAATAGAGAGTTACAAGTATAACTTCAAATATAGTTACAACTTTAATTGCAGGTACAGTTGCAAATACATTAACAGGTACAGTTACAAGTACAAATAATTGATTTATTTTTATTTGTTTTTATTTTTATTATTATTATTATTATTATTATCATTATTATTATTATTATTATTATTATTATTATTATTATTATTATTATTATTAATATTACTTTTTTTTTTGGGTGGGGGTTAAACCCACCCGGGCACAAATCGGGGCCTAGGGGCAATAATAATAATAATAATAATAATAATAATAATAATGATAATAATATTAATACAATTAATGAAAATAAATGATTGAAAAGAACAACAATAATAATCATAATACCATCCTGTAATAAATAATAATAATAATAATAATAACAATAATAAAGACCCATATTTAAAAAAAAATCAAGTATGATAAACAATATATATATGTTGTGTTGTCAAAGTAAGAGAAACAATTGAGACCCAGAAATTGTGTGTAAATGAGGCAGAAAGTCAGATCAGCAATTTTTGTGGTGCCATATGGCAGCAGGGTCTACCATTAGACAACACATTATGCTTTCAATATCTTCCCAGGCGGTAGTACCTCCCTGTTTGGTAGCTGCCTACTACCTAAGAACATAAGAATAGAGGAAACTGCAACGGGCTTATTGGTCCATAATGGGCAGTCCCGTTTACACCCAACCCCTAGTGCTCATATATCCACCCAACCTCTGTTTGAAGCTATCCAGCATATTCGAGTTAATGATGATGTTTGGTAACTTGTTCCACTCGTCCACTACTCTATTTCCAAACCAATCTTTATCTATTTCGCGCCTAAATCTAAATTTGACTAATTTAAAACCATTGTTACGAGTTCGCTCCTGGTTGGATAGTTTGAGTACCTTTGTAATGTCCCCTTTGTTCAGCCCTGACTTCCACTTATACACCTCTATCATATCGCCCCTCACTCTACGTCTCTCGAGGGAGTGCAAATTAAGATGCTTTAACCTGTCTCTGTACTCAAGGTTCCTAATGCCCGGGATTAGTCTTGTCATTCTCATCTGAATTCTTTCCAAGGATTTTTTATCCATTCTGTAATGCGGTGACCAGAATTAAACTGCGTAATCCAGGTGAGGTCAGCGAAATCCAAGTGAGGTACAGTTACAAGTGCAATTACAAGTGCAGTTACAAATACAATAACATAGACAGAGGTTTCAAAATGATTACAGCACAGCAACGTGAATCAGAATCGGAGTTACTTCATCACATCATGTTGTAAAAGTTGTACATATTGTTACTCTGTACATCTATTACACCTTCTTGTCATCTTGCATCATTTGAAGTTATATTGGATCACCGGAAGAATCTCCACCCACGTTTATTTCACCTTATGATTAACCTAACCTAACTTAACCTAACCTAAATATCATAACGTAAGATGACGTAGCGGAACATTACGTTTATTAGGTTAGGTTAGGGATGGTTAGGTTAGGTTAGGGATGGTTAGGTTAGGACCTCACCAAGCCCGATTGAAACATTCCTTTCGCCGAGTGACAAAAAACAAAACCCGTGAAATGCCTGATTACACGAGTAGGCTGTGTCATATATATTTCCTGTGGCTGAAGTTAATATTGACGAAAATGTTATAAAACTAATATCCAGCTTGAAGATTATAACTCAATAAAAGCATCAGAAACTTTTGTTTATTTGTTGACTTACCGGGATTTATTTGTTGACTTACCGGTATTTATTTGTTGACTTAGCAGTATTTATTTGTTGACTTACCGGTATTTATTTATTGACTTACCGGTATTTATTTATTGACTTACCAGTATTTATTTGTTGACTTACCGGTATTTATTTATTGACTTACCAGTATTTATTTGTTGACTTACCGGGATTTATTTGTTTCGTTCGTGATTTTGTGTTGGATATATTGAATGATTTTTATGAGTTACAGTCCAATTATCAGTTATTTAATTTTTTTTTTGGGGGGGGGGGTTATGGTATTAGTCCAGTGTCACTCTTTCCTGATTTGACTGAAACTGTTTGGTCACGCGTGGGGGAGATGTGGTGTTCTTAAGTGCAGGGAAATGTGACCAGTGAGTAGGTTCAGGTGAGTTAAAAAGTCAAAAGTGTCTGTACAAGTTTGGTATTGTCATGAGTGTGTGTGTATGAGTGTGTTTATTTATTCTGAGTATGTGTACATATGTGTATTTATTCAGAGTATGTGTACATGTATATAGTTATTATTGAGTATGTGTACATGGGTGTATTTATTGTCCCCATCACTCCCTCCCCCCCCTCTCCCCCTGCGCCCCCACCCCGCCCTGTACATGCTGTAATAACAATTATCCGCCACTATCGGTCGCCAGGTCCCCCGCAGCGCCTCAATAATGTCCCCCGGCAGTCACCACTCTGTGCAGTAATGACGGAAAGTGCTGATGGTCGAGTACTTGTTCTGGCATAATTATCTGCCTATCAAGTTTCATTAAAATCTATAGCTGTTTGTTGTAGCTTTTTGTTATAACTCCTGGGCGCACCGACGGACGCATGGATGGACCCACAGATGGATGCATGGATGGACGCACAGACGAATGCATGGATTAAGGATGGAGGCTTTGACGAACGCATGGATAGACATGTGAACACAGGTCTAGATGGACTTACTGACAAGCATAGATTGACGCCACAGATGAATTCATAGACGGACGCAGAGACGGACGTATGGACAGACTTGGACGGACGCAGAGATGGACGTATAGACAGACTTGGACGGACGCAGAGAAGGACGTATAGACAGACTTGGACGGACGCAGAGATGGACGTATAGACAGACTTGGACGGACGCAGAGATGGACGTATAGACAGACTTGGACGGACGCAGAGAAGGACGTATAGACAGACTTGGACGGACGCAGAGATGGACGTATAGACAGACTTGGACGGACGCAGAGAAGGACGTATAGACAGACTTGGACGGACGCAGAGAAGGACGTATAGACAGACTTGGACGGACGCAGACAAGGACGGATAGACAGACATGGACAGACGCACGAATACATGGACTTTTTATATTCTTAAATCTCTCTCTCGTGGGGCGGCGGCGAACAAAGAACATAACGCCGCTGCAGTGAAGCCTTGTACCCGGATACTCAAACACTCGTAAGTTGTCTCCTCTTACTGAAGCTGTGAGAACGTGTCTGATGATGATAGTCTCAGGTGCAAATTTAGCGCCATCTTGGTCGCCATCTTCAGTGTGTTAGGTAAAGGAGATGTCTTTTTAATAACATCTTCAGCTGGGGGGGGGCTACGATCCTGCGAGCATTAAGATTCGACCCATTGGGACTGGGCCTCAGTTCTAATAGTTGGGTTAGGTTGGGGCCAATTCGAACTGGGATCTATCAAGTCTTGGCCCTAGCAGAAGTGGGATCTATCAGGACTGGGACACAGTAGAAGTGGGATCTATTAGGACTGGGGCCTAATAGACCTGGGAACAAGTTACACTGGGGTCCATTCAACCGTCACCTATTAAAAATGTTGGAATATATCCAGGAGTGAGAGAGTGTGACCGGCGCCCGACGTCTCTCATCGCTTTTCCTTTATCAATTGATTTTGTCGTCCATTACGTATCTCGCTCATCAAGGGACGCTTTTTATCCTCTAATTAGGAAGCTGTTGGCGGCGGCATCGTCGGCACCCGCGGGAAAACGTGCCCAGATAAGACTGAACCGCTTCTCAGAGTCCCGACTCAGCGGTGTGTGGCTGCCTTTTCAGTTGACGGCCGACGAATATTCTAATTTTGTCGATCCCTGATAAGCCACTGTGTGATTTAATTTATATTTTATTACCGCGAGCTTATAAAGAAAGGTTAGATGTATTATTACGGGGAGAAATAATAATAATAATTGGGAAACACGGCTTGAAAACGTAAAAAAAAAAAGTACATCAGCTGATATCCCGAGAAGATAAACAAATTGGCGAACAATTGAGCATCGCGATGGCCGAAGATACGACACGATCGTCTCCTGCCTCAATAGGAAACTCATTAATGGAACTGCAAACGACGGAGGCGATGTTTCTCTTACCCACCATCTCTTCTCACTTGTTGTTACAGTAGTTGTGGCTTATCGTGGCGCTGCTGGAACGAGAATATGCAAATTTAGGAATCATTTTACCAAAGGTGTTAGGTTCTCGCGCTTATTTTATTTTAGTCATTTTACCTCAATTCTTGCGTACATGTGCCTAATATTTTTTTATTGGTTTTATTTGTTGTTTTTGTGATTAGTCATGAGCGGAAGCATCACATCTCAACAACTGTAGATGATAAAACTTGATAAACTTTCCTTTTATGTTTTATTTATATTATAGTAACACATGCTTTTATTTTTATACTAGAAATATTTGTCATTTTTGAGATAGCAATATACAGTAACAACTACACCTCGGTCATCAGTGTACAGTAACAACTACACCTCGGTCATCAGTGTACAGTAACAACTACACCTCGGTCAGCAATATACAGTAACAACTACACCTCGGTCTGTCAATTATTACATTAACAACTACACCTCGGTCATCAATATATACAGTAACAACTACACCTCGGTCATCAGTATATACAGTAACAACTACACCTCGGTCATCAATATATACAGTAACAACTACACCTCGGTCATCAATATATACAGTAACAACTACACCTCGGTCATCAATATATACAGGAACAACTACACCTCGGTCATCAGTATATACAGGAACAACTACACCTCGGTCATCAATATATACAGTAACAACTACACCTCGGTCATCAATATATACAGGAACAACTACACCTCGGTCAGCAATATACAATGCTTCTTCACACCTCGATGGCAATATACAGTAACAACTACACCTCGGTCATCGGTGTACAGTAACAACTACACCTCGGTCATCAGTGTGCAGTAACAACTACACCTCGGTCATCAATATACTGTAACAACTACACCTCGGTCATCAATATACTGTAACAACTACACCTCGGTCATCAATATACTGTAACAACTACACCTCGGTCATCAATATACTGTAACAACTACACCTCGGTCATCAATATACTGTAACAACTACACCTCGGTCATCCAGCTGCTGCTGCTCGCTGCTTTACACCTCGGTCATCAATACTGTAACAACTACACCTCGGTCATCAATATATACAGTAACAACTACACCACGGTCATCGGTATACAGAACAACTTCCCTCACGGTCATCAATATACGGTAACAACTACACCTCGATGCATCAATATATGCAGAACAACTACACCCTCGATTAATCAATATATACCAGGAATTTCTTCACCTCGGTCATCAATAATATACAGTAACAACTACACCTCGGTCATCAGTATATGCAATGCCAACGCCACGGTCATCAATATACTGGGTTTCTTCACCTACCTCGGTCATCAATATATACAGGGAACAACTACACCTCGGTCATCAGTATGCTGGGAACAACTTCCACCTCGGTCATCAATATATGCAGGAACAACTCCACCTCGGTCATCAGCCGCCACGGTAACAACTACGGTCATCAATATATGCACTGGAACAACTACACCTCGGTCATCAATATATGGGTACAACTACACCTCGGTCATCAATATGCTGTGGCACAACTACCTCGGTCATCGGTATATGGGAACAACACCCCTCGGTCATCAGTATATAAGAACAACCCACCTCGGTCATCAATATATACAGTAACGCTTACACCTCAGTCATCAATATATGCAAGATTTCTTCTACCTCGGTCATCAGCTATATACAGTAACTACACCTCGGTCATCAGTATATACAGTAACAACTACACCTCGGTCATCAATATATACGGAACAACTACACCACGGTCATCAGATCAATATAGGAACAACTACCTCGGTCATCAATATATACAGGAACAACTACACCTCGGTCATCAATATATACAGTAACAACTACACCTCGGTCATCAATATATGCAAGAACAACTACACCTCGGTCATCAATATATACAGGAACAACTACACCTCGGTCATCAATATATACAGGAACAACTACACCCCGGTCATCAATATAGAACAACTACACCTCGGTCATCAATATATACAGGACTACACCTCGGTCATCAATATATACAGAACAACTACACCTCGGTCATCATATATAAGGAACAACTACACCTCGGTCATCAATATATACGTAACAACTACACCTCGGTCATCAATATATCCGGGAACAACTACACCTCGGTCATCAATATACAGTAACAACTACACCTCGGTCATCAATATATACAGGAACAACTACACCTCGGTCATCAATATATACAGTAACAACTACCTCGGTCATCAATATATACAGCCACCTGTCATCAATATACAGTAACAACTACACCTCGGTCATCAATATACAGTAACAACTACACCTCGGTCATCAATATACAGGAACAACACCTCGGTCATCAATATATACAGGAACAACTCCTCGGTCATCAATATAGGAACAACCTCGGTCATCAATATATACAGGAACAACTACACCTCGGTCATCAATATATCAGTAACAACTACCTCGGTCATCAATATATAAGACAGCAACAACTACACCTCGGTCATCAATATACAGTAACAACCACACCTCGGTCAGCACATACAGTAAACAACCACACCGGTCAGCAATATACTGTAAATAACTACACCTCGGTCAGCAATATATCAGAACAATCACACCTCGGTCAGCGCAATATACAGTAACAACTACACCGGTCAGCAATATACAGTAACAACTACACCGGTCAGCAATATACTGCAACAACTACACCCTCGGTCAGCAATATACAGTAAACAACTACACCTTTAATAACAATATACAGCAACAACAACTACACCCTCGGTCAGCAATATACAGTATCAACCACACCCTCGGTCAGCAATATACAGCAACAACTTACACCTCGGTCAAAATATACTGCAACAACTATTAATCTTCGGTCAGCAATATACCGTAAATAACCATTAATTCCTCACAGCAATATACTGTAACAACTACACCTCGGTCATCAATATACTGTAACAACTACACCTCGGTCATCAATATACTGTAACAACTACACCTCGGTCATCAATATACTGTAACAACTACACCTCGGTCATCAATATACTGTAACAACTACACCTCGGTCATCAATATACTGTAACAACTACACCTCGGTCAGCAATATACTGTAACAACTACACCTCGGTCAGCACTTGGCAAACTTTAATCATGTTTATTTTATATATATAATTTTCCAATAGCAAAAAAATATATATTTATTCATTTATCTATCATTTTCAGAAGAGCAATGGACAGCTCGGTTAACCAGTGGACAGAATTAGATGAAACTACCACAAGGACCATCACATAACT
Source organism: Homarus americanus (assembly GCF_018991925.1). NCBI lineage: Eukaryota > Metazoa > Arthropoda > Malacostraca > Decapoda > Nephropidae > Homarus > Homarus americanus. The sequence goes on along the minus strand of NW_024712526.1, from coordinate 3,386,903 downwards.
CAGCTGTTTTGATAAGTGAGTATTTTGACTATAGTTTATTAGTAGTTAGAGGAAATATTATAAAAGATTCTTACCTTGATAAATATTGACGTGTTCACATACCTTAGAGAAATATCACACACCTGACACACCTGGACACACCTGATACGCCTGACACACCTGACACACCTGGACACACCTGACACACCTGGACACACCTGACACACCTGGACACACCTGGACACACCTGACACACCTGGACACACCTGACACACCTGGACACACCTGACACACCTGGACACACCTGACACACCTGAAACGAGTAGATGCTATAAAACTCATAAGTTGAAATTCCTGCTAAACTGGAGATGTACAGAACAGAGAGAGTAAGTACCGTCAAAAGTCAGTGATAAGAGAGACTTAACACAAGAGTCTTTGAAATATCAGCCCATTAGGATTAGGGTGTATTGGAATTTTGGTTTATTAGGAATGATTAGGATTGGGGCGTCGCAGGATTGGGTCTACTACGATTGGGATATATTAAGACTAGGTGCCCATTACGATTAGGGCCCCAATCTTTAAGCTATAATCCACTGGCGTTTATTAGGATTGGGGTCTATTTAAGGGGGGGCAAATTCGTAGTTAAATTGTTGTCTGAACCCTTAAAAATAGTTTGACCCTGACAGACAGATAGATAGACATAGACACAGACAGACAGATAGATAGACATAGACACAGACAGACAGAAAGATAGACATAGACACAGACAGACAGAAAGATAGACATAGACACAGACAGACAGACAGAAATAGGAAGAGACAGATCCCAAATGGTATATATTCAACTTTTTTAAAACTTAAGACGGAGAATTATTTATGAGAGAGAACATAATTTAGTAGTCACATAACATAACACATGCATGGTTAGGTTAGGTTAGGTTAGGTTAGGTGAGGTGAGGTGAGGTGAGGTGAGGTGAGGTAAGGTGAGGTGAGGTAAGGTAAGGTGAGGTGAGGTAAGGTAAGGTGAGGTGAGGTGAGGTCACAAAAACAAACGATAGACATAAACATAAAATACAGTTGTTTATAAAATCCTAACACACTTTCCTTCTCCTCCTCCTCCTCCTCCTCCTCCTCCCCTCCACCTCCTCCTCCTCCTCCCTCTCCTCCTTCTCCTCCTCCTCCTCCTCCTCCTCCTCCTCCTCCTCCTCCTCCTCCTCCTCCTCCTCTCCTCCTCCTCCTCCTCCTCCTCCTCCTCCTCCTCCTCTCTCGGGGCCCCAATCCTTGGGTGGCAAAATAAACTCACCCAGGCAGTTTGTGAGTGGGATTGCTCTCCTAATGTCACTTGGGGTTTTGACCCGGACTGGCATTAGGCTGTAGTAGTTAGGAATGTGATGAGGGTATACGTGGGTGTGGGTGGGGAAGGTGTGGGCTGGGTGGTGGTGGCAGGTGTGTGTGTGTGTGTGTGTGTGTGTGTGTGTGTGTGTGTGTGTGTGTGTGTGTGTGTGTGTGTGTGTGTGTGTGTGTGTGTGTGTGTGTGTGTGTGTGTGTGAGTGTGTGTGTGTGTGTGTGTGTGTGTGTATGTGTGTGTGTGTGTGTGTGTGTGTGTGTGTGTGTGTGTGTGTGTGTGTGTGTGTGTGTGTGTGTGTGTGTGTGTGTGTGTGTGTGTGTGTGTGTCGGATGGGGAGGGCAGCAACGAGGAGGGGTGAGGTTAGAGAGATAGAGTGAGATGCAGGGAGAGGTACTGAGAGCCATAGGGAAAGAATAAGAGCCAGGGAAAGAAAGGGAGAGGGTTGGAAGAGGAAGGGAGACGCCAGGAAGAGGAGGTGAAAGAGGGAGAGGAAGGAGAAGGTCAAGAAGAAGAAGAAAGAGGCCACGGAGAGGAATGAAGAACCCAAGAAGAGGAAAGAAGAGGCCAGGGAAAGGAAGTGAAAGACCAAGAAAGAAGAGGCCAGGAAGAGGGAGAGGCCAGGGAGATAGAGTGAGAGGTCATCGATACATCACCTTCTTTGGTTTTTATCAGGCGTCAAAAACCTTCTGGTTTTACTCGACGTTTACCCCTAATTTTCAGATAACCGACCTATTGTTGGTGGAGTGGAGGGACGACACAGGCGACCCCGGCCCTTACAGCTCCCCGGGTGTAAGGGTGATATTGACCCTTATCCAGCAGGGTTAAGGGCCCTTCATCGAGGCACCCGGAGACAGTGAGACAATCTCCCTAAGAGACTTGGAGAGACTCAAGTCCCTTTGTTGGGTGTGGGACGGGGTTCAAAGTCCCTCTCCATCCCTCCTCCCCCACCCTCCCCACGCCTGTCAAGAAGACCTCGAGCACGCGGTATCGGATTCGTTAAAATGAAAGATTTGATCCTCCTTGTCAGGGCCGTAATGATCTTCATATGTTTAGAGGTCCCGGCTGAAGATCCTCCTTCACCTCTATTGAAACGACTCCGTCCGAATGCGTCGTCCTAGCCGACTTCGACCACGTTGACTAAATCCCCCAAAAAACTCCCCTTATTTCTTCCACCTGGCGTAAACATCCACTCGGTCACACCTACCATAAGAGTTACAGGTATTTTTTGTATCCTCTTCATTATATAAAATACCTAAACAATGTATCCCTTCATGGGCTTTACTTGGTGTTTTTTATAAGGGTTTGTAAGCGTGTTGGACTCCCAAGCCCAATTAGAGATGTGTAAGGATAAAAGATATTGGAATATATACGTCCTCAGGGAGCTTTGATCTTGTAATTTCAAACACACGTGTATGAGTTGCTCTGAGGAGGGGGATGGGGGGGGGGGCAGACGCACAGACAAGAGTATACAGACGAGGTGCAAGTAGTCCTACACATTGACATAATTTGCATGCACGGAACACACATGACTACAGCGGATGTGTATGTTGGCATGTATTCAGACACATATTTAGACTTTCGTGGTTCTTACAAACATATATTCACATATACTGTACTGTAGATCGTCACATATGCAGACAGACAGACATAGTGTACATAAACATAATCATATAGTAAAACATTCACGGACATTGATAAAAAATAGTCACAGATAAAAAAAACTAGTTAAACACAGATAATGGCACGCATACAGAAATACATAAACAAACACACGCACAAATACAAACACACAGACTCATTGGACACATACAGACATACATATACAGACAGGTCAAACACCCATGTGAGACCAAGACTCACAGACACACAGGCAGATGACTGACAGACACTCAGACAAACAAAAGCTTTACATCGTTTATATATACACAGACAGACAGAAGGGAAGGAATAAAACAAAATATCACAGACTAACATAGACGAAATGCTAAATTGAACAGACTGATGAACAGATAGTGGAAGAGACATTATTAACAGACAAACAGACGGACCAGCTAAACCATGAACGAGACTTACAGACAAATTGACAGAGTGGCTTAGCATTGGATTACATTAAGACAGACACATACACATATCAACATAGTAGACTTAGACAAACTAATGTACTAATCGTATAGACAGACAGACAGACAGATAGACAAACAAACAAACCAATCAACCAAGGCTCACAAACAGACAAACCAAACAACCAAGGCTCACAAACAGACAAACCAAACAACCAAGGCTCACAAACAGACAAACCAAACAACCAAGGCTCACAAACAGACAAACCAAACAACCAAGGCTCACAAACAAACAAACCAAACAACCAAGGCTCACAAACAGACAAACCAAACAACCAAGGCTCACAAACAGACAAACAAAAAAGACTTTACTGGGTTTCAGATCTTTTATATATGTGACTTTACTTAAATTATCACTAACACTAATATATTTATAATTAAATTTTTACTTTTACTTCTGTACTTATACTTGAAACTTCACTTACACTTATATCCTTCTATTTAAAATCGTTACTTACACTTATGTACTTTATGTACTTATATTTTCACTTTCACTTGTTAACTCATATTTGTTACTTACACTTACTTTGCTGACTTAAATCTTAAATTTTATTCCTCATTGAACTTCTCTTGATCAGACTTACCTTGTGAAACTCTACGGACATACACCTATCAGTTTCACTCTGTGCCCTCACGGTTGTGCAGTCATAACATACACATCGTAAAAAAAGTACCGCACGGATTATGTGCGAAACAATATGACACCACGGACGAGGGATAGTGGAATATGTGTCTTGGTCCTGTGTGATGATGGTAGCCTTGTTTTCCTTGCCCTCACAGATCTGTTGCCCTACCATACAGGGTAGGTAGGAGGAAACCTTTGCCATACAGGCACGCATACCAACCCTCCCGGCACACCAGGTGATGTATGGATCATTACGGAAGTCATCAGACCCCCCCCCTGCCCGATACTTTTTTTACTGTGTGTACACATACAATACACACACTCGTACAGTCATAACATACATGTACAATGCCGTACACCTACATACAGCCATAACATACACTTACAGCCGCATACACATACAATCATAGCATACACGTATATCCACATAGTCATAACATACACGTATACATACACATAGTCATAACATACATGGGTATCCACATGCATTCATAACATACACATACATCCACTTACGGTCATAGCATAGACGTATATCCACATACAGTCATAACATACACATACATCCACATACAGTCATAACATGTATACACGTATATCCACATACAGTCATAGCAAACACGTACATCCACATACAGTCATAACATACACGTACATCCACATACAGTCATAACATACACATACACCCACATACAGTCATAACATACACGTACATCCACATACAGTCATAATATACACGTACATCCACTTACAGTCATAACATACACGTATATCCACATACAGTCATAACATACACGTACATCCACATGCAGTCATAACATACACGTACATCCACATACAGTCGTAACATACACGTACATCCACACACAGTCATAACATACACGTACATACACATACATCCACATACAGTCATAACATACACGTGCATCCATACAGTAGTCATAATATACACATTACATCCGCACAGTCATAACATGAGCGTACATCCACATACAGTCGTAACATACACGTACTGTACATCCACATGCAGTCATAACATACACGTACATCCACATACAGTCACAACATACACGTACATCCACATACAGTCATAACATACATACACGTATACATACACATACATCCACATACAGTCATAACATACACGTACATCCACACACAGTCATAATATATACAGTCATAACATACACGTACATCCACATACAGTCATAACATACACATAATCCACATACAGTCATAACATCCACATACAGCCATAACATGCATACACGTACATCCACATACAGTCATAACATTCACATACATCCACACAAAGTCATAACATGCATACACGTACATCCACATGCAGTCATAACATACGCGTACATCGACATAGTCATAACATACACGTACATCCACATTCAGTCATAACATAGACGTACATCCACATACAGTCATAACATACACGTACATCCACATACAGTCATAACATGCACGTACATCCACATACAGTCATAACATACACGTACATCCACATACAGTCATAACATACATACACGTACATCCACATACAGTCATAACATACATACACGTACATTCACATACAGTCATAACATACACATACATCCACATACAGTCATAACATACGCATACATCCACATATAGTCATAACATCCACATACAGTCATTAACATGCATACACGTACATTCACATACAGTCATAACGTACACGTACATCCACATACAGTCATAACATACACATACATTGACATACAGTCATAACATACACGTTCATCCACATACGGTCATAACATACACTTACATCCACATACAGTCATAACATACACGTACATCCACATACAGTCATAACATACACGTACATCCACATACAGTCATAACATACACGTACATCCACATACAGTCATAACATACACGTACATCCACATACAGTCATAACATACACGTACATCCACATACAGTCATAACATACACGTACATCCACATACAGTCATAACATACACATACATCCACATACAGTCATAACATACACATACATCCACATACAGTCATAACATCCACATACAGTCATAACGTACACATACAGTACATCCACATACAGTCATAACATACACATACATCCACATACAGTCATAACATCCACATACAGTCATGACGTACACATACAGTCATAACATACACTAAATTCACATATAGTCATCATACACATACATCCACATACAGTCAACATACACGTACATCCACATACGGCCATAACATACACATACATCCACATACAGTCATAACATACACATACATCCACATACAGTCATAACATCCACATACAGTCATAACATACATACATCCACATACAGTCTGCTTGCATACATCCACATACAGTCATAACATCCACATACAGTCACATACACATACATCCACATACAGTCATAACATACACATACATCCACATACAGTCATAACATACACATACATCCACATACAGTCTAACTCCATACATCCACATACAGTCATAACATGCACATACATCCACATACAGTCATAACATCCACATACAGTCATACGTACACATACATCCACATACAGTCATACTTACATACATCACATACAGTCATAGCGTATACATACATCCACATACAGTCATAACATACACATACATCCACATACAGTCATAACATACACATACATCCACATACAGTCTAACACACATACATCCACATACAGTCATAACATCCACATACAGTCATAACGTACACATACATCCACATACAGTCATAACATACACATAAGTCATAACGTACACAGTACATCCACATACAGTCTTATACATACATCCATACAGTCATAACATCCATACAGTCATAACGTACACATACATCCACATACAGTCATAACATACATACAGTCATAACGTACACATACAGTACATCCACATACAGTCATAACATACACATACATCCACATACAGTCATAACATACACATACATCCACATACAGTCATAACATCCACATACAGTCATAACGTACACATACAGTCATAACATACACGTACTCTCAATGATTTAAATGGTGGACACTGAACCTTCACTAGTGACCTCTGGTGGTGAGGAAAGTCTTAAGGTAAAACTCTGAGATGATATTAATAAAAGAAGACGTCGTGTTAGTTTATAAATAACAACTATAATAAAATAAAATAAATTAAGATAAACGACTACAGTGTTAAGTACCTCTGTTACAGTTACACACACACACACACACACACACACACACACACACACACACACAGACACAGATAGTGATCACACAAAATATAGACAGACAGACAGACAGACACGTGACCTGGATAACAGAAGAATTACACAAACACAGAAAAGCGCTCGCGTGTTTGTGGGAATATGTAGGATATTGAGGTTTATTACTGTGTACCGGTGGAGGAAGAGGAGGACGAGGAGGAAGAGGAGGAGGAGGAGGAGGTGGACGGGAGGAAGAGGGAGGAGGAGGAGGAGGTGGAGGAGGAGGCGGGAGGGGAGAAGGAGGAGGTGGTGGGGAAGGAGGAAGAGGTGGAGGGGAGGAGAGAGGATGAGAAGGGGAAGAAGTGGGAGGAGGAGGAGAAGAAGGAAGCAGGCAGAAGGAAGGAGGTGGAGGAGGGGAAGGACGAAGGATACAACTGTTACGATAATTTTTTTAAATAACGACAATAAAATTATCAAAAACAATAACAAAAGTAATAATAATAATAATAATAGTAATAATAATAATAATAATAATAATAGTAATAATAACAATAGTAATAATAATAATAATAACAAAGTAATAATAATAATAATAATAATAATAATAATAATAACAACAATATTAATAATAATAATAATAACAAAAGTAATAATAATAATAATAATAATAATAATAATAATAATAATAATAATAATAAAGTAATAATAATAATAAAAGTAATAATAATAATAATAATAATAATAATAATAATAATAATAATGGTGACAGTGGTGATGGTGGTGAGTGATGTCAGGTGATGATGGTAGTGGTGGTGATTATGGTGATGTGTGTGGTGGTGGGTGTGTGTGTGTGGTGTGTGTGATGGTTGTGATGGTGATGGGGAGTTGATGATGGTGTTGATGATGATTGTGGTTGATGATGTGGTGTGGTGTTGATGGTTGTTGATGAGCAGGAGTTGATGATGATGGTGTGGTGTGGGGTTGGTGTGTGTGGGTGTGTTGTGTGTGTGTTTTGTTGGGTGATTGTTGTTGTGTGTGGTGTGGTGTTGTGTATGTGTGTGTGTGTGTTGACAGTGGTGTGTGTGTGTGTGAGTGTGTGTGTGTGTGTGTGTGTGTGTGTGGTGGTGGCGGTGCTGTGGTGTGTGTGTGTGTGTGTGTGTGTGTGTGTGTGTGTGTGTGTGGTAGTAATGTGTGTGTGTGTGTGTGTGTGTGTGTGTGTGTGTGAGTGTGTGTGTGTGTGTGTGTGTGTGTGTGTGTGTGTGTGTGTGTGTGTGTGTGTGTGTGTGTGTGTGTGTGTGTGTGTGTGTATAATAATAATAATAATAACAAAAGTAATAATAATAATAATAATAATAATAATAATAATAATAATAATAATAATGATACTAATAATAATAATAATAATAATAATAATAATAATAATAATAATAATAATAGTAATAATAATAATAATAACAAAAGTAATAATAATAATAATAATAATAATAATAATAATAATAATAATAATAATAATAATAATAATAATAATAACAGCCAAAGACAAATACTCATTGAAAATAACGTAAACCAAAACACATTCATTACAAGGTGTTCGTGTATTGCCCCGAGGTAAGAGTGGTTGACTTTGGGAGCGTGTCGGTGTACTGTATATATGTATGATTCTGTGTATGTGTGTGCGATTATGTATATATGTGATGCTGTGTGATGCTGTGTGTGTGCATGTGTGTTTCTGTTGGGAATGTCTCACACTCACGCCTACCAACCCTGGCGAAACAACGGGAGTGTTCAGGTCCAAATTCATGGGACCCAGTGTAGTACAGTATGTATGTGTATGAATCTTAGTCTATTTCTGTGTGTGTGTGAGTCTCTGTCTTCATGTGTATGAATATGTACTGTATGTGTGCATGTATATGTGGAGAATAAGTATGTTTATTTGTACGTGTTTCTTTTGTGTCTGAATGAGCGTGTGTATGTCAGTGTGTGTGTTTGACTGTACAGTGTTATAAGCGCTTGTTTCTGTCGGTGTGTGAATGTGTGTGTCCGTCTCGTTTGTATGTTGTTCATTTACGTATTATGTTTAAGTTAAAGGGGAATTGTCTCCATATTTACTATACTTACTCAGTGAAATCATACGTACATACACACGTTCATACACATGGATTGATGCCCCCACGCATTTACGTACACATATCCACAAAAACATACAATACATACAAAACACACACACACACACACGTCTGTCTGTGTGTCTGTATGTATGTATGTATGTATGTATCTCTCTTCCTATCACACACACACACACACACACACACACTCACTAAGGAAAGTTAATAAGTACTTAGAGACAGAAGTTTCACTAATTTGTCTGAGCGAGTCAATAGTAATTACCTCTAACACAGGCGAGCAGTATTTGTGTAGGTACCGTCATCGGGGACCCCAATTTGGACGATGAAAGCCATTATTAGGTTAATGGCGACACCCGCACCACATCTGGTATTTTCACGGTGTTCCAGAAGCGCTGGAAAATGTACTTTACTCTGTAGTCATCACCTCAGGATGTGTGTATGTGTGTGTGTGTGTGTGTGTGTGTGTGTATAGGATATTGATTTTCCCCAACTTCATTCTTGTTGATATATTTATATTTTTACTTTGAAACCTTTGGATTCTTATGTAGTTTTTGTGAGAAGTATAAAGGCGAAGATTAGAAAAGAGCCAAATGTAAGGATTTTCCCTGCAAATGCATGAATCTGTCCCTAATATTTCCCCTCGCTTCGATTTGGCGCCATTTAACCCCCTGGTGGCAGCGCGGTGAACTACTCCTCTTATCCACTTACCACTCGTTACTGTGGCATGGCTCCAAAAACACCTTTCATAATTCTTCGATCAGATTTTCCATTTTCTCCACTATTTCACGCTAGAATGAGGAGCCAAAGTGAGCGTTAAGGGTTCCGCTTGGTGAAGAGACGTGCCGGGTTCATGAGGCGGGAACTGGGAGTTGTCGCATATGTATATATAAATCTCGAATACTACTGTTTCCCTGCGATATCCTTACATAAAACAGACACAAATCCTCGATGTACATTAGTTTCTGGTTATCTTACGAATAAAATTCTTCTTTTAATGAGGAGAATTGAGGTGTGGTTTAAATTCATCGTGGTATGTGGCAACTCATCTTGGGTTACACTTAAAAGCTTGTGTCGGATAGAATTTGGGAGCGACGGCAATTTCGCCAACAGAGAAAATGGACTAAAATCACAGGGCAGGATGAGGCCACTCTCTCTCCTCCCTTGTAATAATGCTCAGGCCACCCTGTACTAAAGGCGGGCCAGCTGACAAACGCACCATCAGTAAAAGTGTTGGTAATGAAATTCAAAGCCGTAGCCCACTCTGCCACCTGTAGCCTCGACCCCTGGTGTAGTGAGGCCATCCTTGTTGTCCACTAAACCACTTAACACGTACTGAAGGCTGCACGTCAACCACTCATAAAGTACTGAACTGTTTTTAAGTACAGGATTAAGGTAACATCTACATTAACGCCTGTTATTATAAGCAATACAAGTAGAAAACAATAAGCCTACAATATATGGACAATGTTGGAACTATCTACTTCTACTACTACTACTACTGCTAGTAGTAGGCGTAATACTAAAACTAATATTACTGCTACGAATACCAGGAACTGCTACGACTAATAATAATAATAATACTAATAATAATAATATATGAATATGACAATCGTTATGCACGTATAGTTTAGCATGGCCGGAAACTTCAGTGAACTCCTCATATTTAGTAAGGTGTTGTACAAATATCAGTGAGGAAAGGTTGCAGTGTTGACCATTAATATGCATTTCAAAGTACAGTAATTCCTGTAGGTAGTGTAGTCCAACATAACACACTACACCATGATCAGTTGCTTCCCTTCCCATACACGAGCAGGTATCGTCGCCGTGGACTCATGCTGTCAGGGACCTCCTGCCACGTTGCTCTACTGTCAGGGACCTTCTGCCACGTTGTTCTACTGCTAAGGACCTACTGTCAGGGACATCCTGCCACGTTGTTCTACTGTCAGGGACCTTCTGCCACGTTCTACTGCTAAGGACCTACTGTCAGAGACATCCTGCCACGTTCTACTGCTAAGAACCTACTGTCAGGGACCTCCTGCCACATTATCCTACCGTTTGGGACCTCCTGCCCCGTTGTTCTACTGTCAGGGACCTCATGCCCCGTTGTTCTACTGTCAGGGACTTCCTGCCCCGTTGTTTGTCCTACTGTCAGGGACCTCATGCTCCGTTGTCCTACTGTCAGGGACCTCCTGCCCCGTTCTACTGTCAGGGACTTCCTGCCCCGTCGTCAGCCAACAGGACCTACTACTAGGGACTGCCCCTCCTACTGGGACCTCCTCCTGCCTACCGTCAGGGACTTCCTGCCCCGTCGTAATACTGTCAGGGACTTCCTGCCACGTTGTCGTACTGACAGGGACCTCCTGCCCCGTTGTACTACTGTCAGGGACTTCCTGCCCCGTCGTAATACTGCCGGGCTTCCTGCCACGTTGAAAGAATTGTCAGGACCTCCGGCCCTGTTGTCCTACTGTCAGGACCCCTGTCTGTTGTCCCTCTGTCAGGCCCTGTTGTCCCACTGTCAGGACTTCCTGCCCCGTTGTCCTACTGTCAAGGACCTCTTGCCCCGTTTTCCTACTGTCAGGGACCTCCTTCCCCGTTGTCCTACTGTCAAGGACCTCTTGCCCCGTTTTCCTACTGTCAGGGACCTCCTTCCCCGTTGTCCTACTGTCAGGGACTTCCTGCCCCTTCGTAATACTGTCAGGGACTTCCTGCCACGTTGTCGTACTGTCAGGGACTTCCTGCCCCGTTGTCCTACTGTCAGGGACATCTTGCCACTGATCACTGATCACATTGTCACCAATTGTGTTATTAATATTATTATTATTATTATTATTATCATTATTATTATTATTATTATTATTATTATTATTTTTATTATCATTATTATTATTATTGTTATTATTATTATTATTATTATTATTATTATTATTATTATTATTTGTTTATTATTATTATTATTATTATTATTATTATTATCATTTTTATTATTACTATTATTATTATTATTATTATTATTATTATTATTATTACTATTATTATTATTATTATTATTATTATCATTATTATTATTATTATTATTATTATTATTATTATTATTATTATTATCATTATTATTATTATTATTATTATTATTATTATTATTATTATCATTATTATTATTATTATTATTATTATTATTGTTAGTTATTATTATTATTATTATTATTACTATTATTATTATTATTATTATTATTATTATTATTATCATTATTATTATTATTATGACAGTGAAACTATTACTCTGTTATATCTAATAATTTTTGACTGTAGTTTTTTTTAAGTATTTGGAGAATTACAGAATAACGTACGATATTATTATTTTATTTGTTTAATTTTATATTTTTTATGCTCTCTCTCGTCCCACCTCCTCTTCTTCCTTCTTTTCGGACTTGTCCTAACACTCACATAGACTGGTGTAGGTTAATGAAACAACAAGTAAACAATCTTTGATTAATGTATACCTTACAAAGCAATCCAATGGTTGGGTACATATGTGTGTGTGTGTGTGTGTGTGTGTGTGTGTGTGTACGAGCCAAGAATAACCAAGGTTCTCAAAGATTCTCAAGTTCATGATGTAATTCTCCTGTGTTGAGGGACATCAGAGGACGTATGTAATTGCAGTATAGTCTCAGTACATATTTAATGCCATTAATCCCGCCATCTCTATGTAGTAGTAGTAGTAGTAGTAGTAGTAGGAAGAATTTTGCTGTGGTTGTTACGAGTGGCTGTTGTGCACGATATTGGGGGTGCAGAGAAAAGAGCCCGTGGCAAGAGCAGGCCGGGGATGTGGAGTTGGGGGGGGGGGGTTATTCTCTTTATCAGTCAGCTTAATCAGTCAGTCAGTTAAGTTAGTCAGGAATGACGTTCATAGAGCTACCCAACGCAGGCAAAACATGACGTAGGAATCTTTGAGAACCAGCAGGTGAGTCGGCAACCCCCAGAAAAAAAAAATCACCTTTCCAATCTCTTCACCAATCTGTACTAATCATATAAGAAATATAGATATATGTGTATTTATAAATATATACATTAATACAAAATACTAATACAACTCTTCTTCAAAAGTATATATAGATATGGAGCACAACAAAGGCAATGGGGTTGTCTTTATTAATTTACTAATACGGAAAGTAAAGACACTTGTATATTATTTTTGTGTGTGTCTTATATAAGTCATCATTAACTACTAAACCAATAAAGTAAAAGACACAGTTATCGTTTTTTTTTACGAGAAATACAACAATTGGGTATACTGTATATATTTGTGTCATACAATATACACATTTCTTTCACTTTCCTGGGGTGAAGGTTGTATATGATTTATTATACAACAGCTCTATACACCAGAGATAACATACATTTCAACTACTGCTTCAAATATAACAGTAATACATGGTAGCTGTCCAAAATACAACATATACTTCACTTTCTTCCCTGGTTGTATATCTTGTGTTATAACTAAGGCTTTTGAAAATACAACATACTAATACAACATACACTTCGCCCTACTAATTTCAAGACTGTATTGCAACTCAACCTTTGTGTACATAGGTATGGAGAAATACAATAGGTGAATGTATTATTGAGCCTAAAAATACAACAGACATACACTTACTTGAGCTGCTTCTTCAAATACAACAAGATGGCGTATATTTCATTCGAGAAATACAATATACATACACACATTTCTTCTGTGTTAAAGGTTGTATAATAGAATCATACACATGGGTCTGGGAATACACAAAAATAAAACACTTGCAGAATACAACATATACACTAACTGCTGCATAAACTACATCAACCTGTTGTTGTTTTTTTACACTGTCAAAATAAAATGTTTTTCTTTTGATAATACTATGTCATGATTTATTCATTATCACTTATTCATTATACACAAGGGCAGGATAATACAACAAAAGGAAGTATTATTCTCTTGCATAATATATTTTGCAAGTGAATAATGCATAATTTTATTGCAATATATTCTTCACTTTTTGATGTTGTTTATCACTCGTTATTCACTTGCATTTATAGAGGAAAATACAGTAATGTTATACAGTATTTATTTGTAAAAGTCAATATACACATCATTCCTCTGTTTAAGTAATCATTAGTAGCTAATAAATATTCACATGATTTTATACACACAATGCAGCAAGTTATACATTATACATTTGCAAAATACAAATTGCATTTCACTCTCCTGTTTGTATATACTGTACTAATGTATGGCGGTTTCACTGTTCGGTAGTTAGTGAATTGGAATCACCTGGAGATAAGTCATCCCAGCTTATTTCACTTGTTGATTAACCACTCCAACGCTGCCCGGGGGGAGGTTGGTCGTAAGGTTAGGTTAGGTTAGGTTAGGTAAGGTTAGCGTAAGGTTAGTTAGAGTTAGGTTAACATTAGGTTTGGGTAGGTAAGGTTCGTCTAGATTAAGTAAGGTAGAATAAGGTAGGTTAGGTTAGGTTAGGTTAGGTTAGGTAAGGTAAGGTTAGCGTAAGGTTAGTTAGAGTTAGGTTAACATTAGGTTAGGGTAGGTAAGGTTCGTCTAGATTAGGTTAGGATAGTATAAGGTAGGTAAGCGTTAGGATGGTTTATCTTCAGGTGAAAGCTGGGATGCCTAATCTTCAAGTAATCCGTGAATTGGAAGCCTTTGATTGGACGAAAGAAGCTTTGAGTGAATTATGTCGTAACCTGAAATCATGTCCTCTGATTGGTCCTTGCTCATTGTGATGTGCGGTGATTGTGTCCTTTTACACCAAGGTACGGCACAGATAGGCAAGAACCAATCAGTTCACACCACTTATAGATAATAACCAATCAGCTCACGCCACGTATAGGCAAGAACCAATCAACGCCCTACACGAATTCTGCCCAGAAGGATTGATTTACATACAATAGAAATAAAGGATCACCTGAAGAACAGCCTCTCCCAAGCTTATTTCACCTGATGATTATACATCCTAACACTACCTTGGGGTTAGGTTAGGTAAGAGTACATTTGGTTAGTGTCAGGTTAGATTAGGTTAGGTTAGGGTAGGTTAGGTTAGGTTAGGTTAGGTTAGGTTAGGTTAGGTTAGGTTAGGTTAGGTTAGGCTTGGTTTGATTGGATTAAATTATATCAGGTCAAGTTTATTTTAAATAAAAATTCGCCTATATTACATTAGCTTAGGTTAGCGTTAAGGTAGTTCAACTATCAGGTGAAATAAGCTCGGGGTACCTGAAGCTTCATTTAATTATGTGACAACAAACGCGCGCACCCTCCCCCCCAACTCCCCCCATTCCCCCACTCCCAGGCCTCTCCCCCCAAAAAGAAAATTTCAGACGCGGCGACATTTGAGCAGGTTCTCGGGTGCGTTCATACAACAAGTGAGGCACAACAAACAAGACTACAAACCCACAGAACGAATCCGCAAACAAAAATAATGTGTTCGTCACTAATCCGAATCCGCGTGACACCAATCGATTGAGGCATTCTTGTTTAACTCCTGGCTGCAAGGGTTCGTTTTTGGTCTGGTCATAAGTGGGGTTCATTTTGGTCTACTCATAAGGGAGGTTCATTGTAATCTGGTTCCAAAGGTGGTTCACTTTGGTCCCTTGATGGTTCAATGATACCTTGGATGGTTTACAATTTGCCGTGTGGTTGATGACGTCCATAGGTGGTTCATGAAGATTCTAGATGATTCACAACAGCCCCCAGGTGATTCACGACAGCCCAGGTGGTTCGCGACAGCCCCAGGTGGTTCACGACAGCCCCCAGGTGGTTCTAGGAGTGGACGGTCTGGCTCGTGGCTTCCTCGTCCTCATTGTGAGCTCGACGGTACTTGATAGTGTCTCCAAACATCTGACCATTCTGTTGAGAGAGAGACAGTGAGACGGCCGGTTGAGAGAGAGAGAGAGCTGTTGAGAGAAAGAGAGAGACAGTCTGTTGAGAGATTGAGTGAGAAGGTCTATTGGAGAGAGATAGTCTGTTGGGAGATTGAGTGAGAAGGCCTATTAGAGAGAGACAGAGAGAGAAACAGAGTGAGACAGTCTGTTGAGAGATTGAGTGAGAAGGCCTATTGGAGAGAGACAGAGAGAGAAACAGAGTGAGACAGTCTGTTGAGAGATTGAGTGAGAAGGCCTATTAGAGAGAGACAGAGAGAGAAACAGAGTGAGACAGTCTGTTGAGAGATTGAGTGAGAAGGCCTATTAGAGAGAGACAGAGAGAGAAACAGAGTGAGACAGTCTGTTGAGAGATTGAGTGAGAAGGCCTATTAGAGAGAGAAAGAAAGAGAAACAGAGTGAGACAGTCTGTTGAGAGATTGAGTGAGAAGGCCTATTAGAGAGAGACAGAGAGAGAAACAGAGTGAGACAGTCTTTTGAGAGAGAGAGAGAGAGAGAGGCAAAGTGAGACGGTCTATTGACAGGGAGAGAAAAAAGATTAGTGCCATTTGTTGGCTAGATTAACTTTTGTTTGGTTTGGTTAGATTAAGTTAGGTTTGGTTAGGTTAGGTTAAGTTAAGTTAGACCAGGTTAGATTAAGTTAACTTATGTCAGGACTGGTTAGGTTAGGTTAGGTTAGAGCAGGTTAGATTAAGTTAACTTATGTCAGGACTGGTTAGGTTAGGTTAGGATAGGTTAGAGCAGGTTAGGATAATTTATGTTTGTTTAGGTTTGGCTAGGATAGGGTTGGAAAGTTTAAGTTAGCTTTGGATAGGCTAGGTTTGTTTGGGACAGTTTTGGATAGTTTAAGTAAGTTTTGGTTGGAGTACATTAAGTTTGGCTGGGTTTAAGTTAACGTTACGGCAGATTAGATTTGGTCAGGTCAGGTTAAGATAAGTTGGGTTTGGTTAAGATTGGTTTTGCTTGGTTGACTTAGATTAAATTAGGTTTGGGGGGATTAGATATGGTAAGTTTTGGTTAGATCCAGGCAGTGCTTGGCTTGGTTAGGATGAGTTTGGATTGGCTTGGCTAGGTTTGGTTAGGTTAGGTTAGGTTTTTCTCTACTAATATCTTGAAAACCAAATTCATTGAGGAATACCAAAATTGATGATGAATTGGATGAATGGATGTATGGATAGTTGTGTGGATGGATAGATGAATTAATGTGTGGATGGATGAATAGACGCATGTGTGAGTTAAAATAGATGTGATTTGTACATGGTATTTGACGACTTAAAAGTAAACTACGAAGCTTTGACTTGACTGGAATTGACTGACTGACTGACTGACTGACTGACCCTGGTTCTCTTGAAGAGTACGTAGGAGAAGATGAGGGTGCCGGTGAGCATTAGGATGACCCCGACGACGATGGTACTGACGATGAGCGCCCCGTACCGTCCCTCATTATTCACGAAGGGGTGCGGCGCCATGCACTCGAAGTTGATGGAGTGGTTCAGGAGGTCGGAGACTGGCATACCGCGGTCCTCTATCGGCTCGGCGCAGCTGTAGGAAAGAGAGATAGTGAGAGAATGAAAAGAAAAAAGAGAGATATGAAGGGGGTACAATGATGGGTAGTGAGAGAAAGAGGAAATACATGAAGGAATTTGCGATGAACAACGACAGCAACACACACACACACACACACACACACACACACACACACACACACTACTTTGCTGTCACTCAGAATCGAGTATGACGATCATCCAGCTATGATACACTGATATGAGTTATTAAGGATGTCACCTAGGTTGGTGAGTTATGAGGTGACTAAAGAAGCTGATACGGGACCGGCAGAGTTGTTCACAGATGTTGCACATGTGGAGGGCTACATCGAGTGCGTGGAGGGCGGCGGCAGCGTCTTTCCGGCGTTGGCGCTTGTCTGCCTCGGTATGTAGTCGGACTAACTCGAAAGTATTGACACCTTGTGTGGTGCTCCTCCAAGCGTTACGGTGTGCAGTAATCGTCTCCCAGGTGGGGGGGTCGATTTGGCGCTTTTCAGATTTGTCTGAAGACTATCCTTATACCTTTTCAGTTGTCCGCCAGCATTATGTTTACTATTCGTAAAGTAGCTACTTGGCAGTCTGCTGTCGTCCATATGAATAACATGACCAGTCCAGCGTAGTTGTTCATGGATAATGGTAGCCTCGATGCTCCTACAGTTGGTGTCAGCGAGAATACTGGCATTTGTTCTCTTGTCTTTCCAGCGAACTTGGAGGATGGAACGTAGACAACATTGGTCAAAGTTTTCAAGTGCCTTGAGGTGCCTCCTGTATGTGTTCCATGTCTCGCTGCCATACAGCAGGGTGGGGAGGACCACTGCTCGATATAAGTGCAACTTTGTAGATAATTTCAGCTCCCTACAGCTGAAGACACGGGTTCGGAGTCTGCCAAAGGCTTGAGATGCACATCTGAACCGATGTTGAATCTCTTCATCGATGTCCATGGTGATGGACAGGTGGGAGCCGAGATACCGAAAGTGGTCAACATTAGAGACGGTAGTACCGTTTAGCTGGATGGATGGTGGAGGTGTGTCTGAACCAGGGGCAGGCTGAAAGAGAATCTGGGTCTTACGTACGTTCACCTCAAGGCCGAAGTGTGCATATGCATCTACTTAGGGTGAGGTCGTTTGCATACTGAAATTCAGTAATGGAAGCTGCCGACACTTTTGTTCCTGCCTTGAGTCGTTTTATGTTGAAAAGACCCTTCATCCCATACTCGATGTCCACCCCACCAACTAAATTGGCACTGGCACGAGTAAGGAAGGCAGCCAAGAAAATGGAAAAGAGAGTTGATGATGCCGGTACACATCCTTGTTTTACCCCCATTTGAATGGGGAAGAACTCAGACTGGTTGCCAATGTGTAGGACACTGCCGTTCATACCATCGTGGGGTTGCCCCACAATGGCAATGAATTTTGGCGGGCAACCAAAACGACTGATGGCCACCATAGGGCTTCCTTGTTGACCAAGTCGAAGACCTTGGTTAGGTTGATGAAGGCCTTATATAGATCATGACGCTGTTCTCTGCACCTTTCCTGTATCTGGCAGGCAGCAAAGATCATGTCAGTGGCACCCTGTGATGGTCTAAAGCCACATTGAGATTCTGGGAGGAAGTTTTCCGCTTCAAGAAGAAGTCTGATTAAGAGGACTCGGGCAATAATTTCGCCAGCTATGGACAGCAGCGAGTTTCTGCAGTAGTTGCCACAGTCTGACCGGTCTCCCTTGTTCTTATAAATATTGACGATGGAGGCGTCTTTAAGAGTTTGGGGGATTTCCCTCTTTTCCCATATATTCTCCAGGAGAGAGTGGAGACGTCTGGTAAGCAGAGGTCCTCCTGCTTTATACACCTCGGCTGGGATTCCATTAGGCCCTGAGGCTTTGTTATTTTTCATCTGTTTGATGGCAGTAGCTACCTCATCCAGGGATGGAGGATAGCTGAGGTGGGTCAGCCCTGAATGCTGAGGGACTTGCTAGGTAGTCAGGACATCTCCATTGGTGTTTCGGTTGATCAGTGAATGATAGTGCTCCTTCCAGTCCTGAAGGAGGCCTTCTTCATCTTTAATTAGGAAGTTACCGTCGGATGAGCGGAGGGGG
Organism: Homarus americanus; assembly: GCF_018991925.1. NCBI lineage: Eukaryota > Metazoa > Arthropoda > Malacostraca > Decapoda > Nephropidae > Homarus > Homarus americanus. Next base: position 3,366,920 of record NW_024712526.1, on the reverse strand, counting down.
CTGCGCCATGAGTGATTGGCCCATAAAATGTTTTAGTGGAATTGAGAAATTCGCACATCTTGTGCTGATTTGTAAATTTTTGTGTTTCACGGGCTTTATTCTTAAACCAGTCATTCTTTAGATGGCGAAGTTCGCGCTGGGCCGCCGCTTTCTTCTTGCAGAACGTATCAGCTATGATCCGAGACTGAGGGTTGTTCTGCCAGTCAGCTAAAGCAGGACGTTTATTATCGGTGAGTACATTGATTTGCGGGTAATTTTCATCAAACCGGTCCTGGTGTATTCTTTCGGTCTGACTGAGTCTCTCTGCAGGTTTTTGTCATGACAGTGCATGTCGAGAATATACCATTCGGCACTGGGATTTGGGTTGTTTGTTGTTGGGTTGTTTATCAGCCCATGTTCGAGCTGCTCTCTGAAAGCATATCCTACTGCTGGGTCCTCCAGACGCTTAATGTTAAAACCTCTTCTGGAGGCTTGCTGCCTTCGCCGTTTTGGGGCGACGTGAAGTAATAACTTGGCTCTGACGAGCTGATGATCAGTGTCGCAATGGTCTGAGCCACCCATGGCTCGGGTAATGAAGACATCTTGGCGATCTCTTTCTCTGACAATGATGTAGTCAATGAGATACCAGTGTTTGGATTTTTGGGTGTTGCCATGAACCCCTGAACTTGTCGGCCTGCCTAAACAAGGTATTGGTGATAGTGAGATTGTGTGCAGCACACTTGGTGAGGAGGAGTAGGCCGTTGGAATTACACTTGCGTAGTCCATTTCTCTCTATGGTTCCCTGCCAAATGTCAGCTTCTCTGCCAACTCTGGCATTGAAGTTACCAAGGAGCACAACCTTATCTTCTCAAGGGATAGAGGTTAGCACTCTGTCGGGTTCAGCATAAAAGGCCTCCATGATGTCATCCTCTGCATCCAGTGTTGGGGCGTTTTTGTTAGCCTGTGTAGGATGTGTTGGCGGATGGCAAAACCAACTCCATAAATGCGGTTTCTCTCCGCAGTAGGCTTACCCTTCCAGAAGAAGGTATAGCCAGACCCCTGTTCTGTGAGTTGGCCCTCATCTGGGAGCCGGGGCTCACTAATGGCTGCTATGTCAAGTTATACCTAGCCAGCTCTTTTGCCACAAGGGCAGTTCGGATGCTCATTTGTGCCAGTATCCAGAAGGGTCCTGACATTCCATGCAGTGACCATAAGAGGTTGTATAGTTTGTTTTTGTTTGGATCTGTAATTATGATTGTCTTTTCGACCTCATGAGGATGACCTTACTTGGTGCAGTTGCCCAGTCCGGTTGGTTCTTTTGGCAGGCTATGTTTCTAGCCCCCTCCCCATGTGAGGTGAGAAGAGTGGCTCCTCGAAAGGGCTGCTCAGCAGCACAGACAGGACCGGATTGCATAAACGACCATCTTATCTGTGCTGCCCATTTGCAGAGTTGTGACTAGAGACTCCCAGCAGTCATCTCTGCCTTTCCCCATAGCCACTCGTCCGCCACCATAGGACTTTTGGGGGTATAGGGGTTTCGGTGATGATGAGGAGTATGATGAGCTGGATGATGGCTCTTCGTGAGTTGATTTATGTGGTGAGGCAGGAGTGCAGGCTACAACCACACATCTTGGCTCTCCCTTTTCCTGATCCAGTGGTGCAAGTGTTGCAATGACTGGGGAGAGGGAGAGTTGCAATGGACTGCCTATAGCCCAGTTTGTTGGGTTTCGCCTTAGTAGCCTGTTCATCATGCATTGCCTTCATCATCTGCTGGTGTAGTCTTTGGTTCCTATGGTAGTATGGTGGTCACCTCTCCCACCTATACTGCCGTTGGTGTCTTGTTGGAGCTCTGTAAGCATGTTTGCCTGATGCAGGAGTCCACAGCAGATTCTTCGTTCAGGGTTTACTCCTGTAGCCTTATACCTATCCAGGCTAGTCCGCAAGACAGCGGGGCTGTGGTTGGAAGGCGCTAGGACGTGTCCACATACCAGTGGGCCTATGCGCCATCACTCTGGGGCCCACTGCTACTCCGAGATCCCCTATTTGTCTCGCTTGGGCCCACGAGGCACCCAGTTACCGTGTGTTGCCACGAGGAAGCACACCAGGAGTCTTGATGGTGAAGAGGCTATGTACTGGCAGGGGAAAACTTATGGAAGTTGCTTCCCTGTTCACCACGAGGGTTAGCCAGAGGCAGTTGCTGAAAGCGAGAGGAAACAAGCAATGCCTCTACCTTAACAGTAACATAATACTGTCACACTAGACGCATTACACACACACACACACACACACACACACACACACACACTGATAGACATAAGAATAGCACCATCCCATATATTGTTAAAATAATAAACAACTGATTTATGTACTGTACAGCCCTGTAAATGTATTCAACGCATATCATTATGTCTAAATCAAATGTAAGCTTGTATATTTTCAGCCACCGGCTGCAACTCTATTAATTAACCGTTTAATATTATTATTATTATTATTACACACACACACACACACACACACACACACACACACTTATTACTCCAAAAGCTCACATGACAGCCAATAACTGAAAACATCCCGTATAATTAAGAGCTGCTAAGGTTTCTTGTCACCAAGAAAGTTATTAAAATGCAATAATCATAATATTTCACACATTGTAGAGTTTTGAAGCTAACGGACAAGAATTATACGAAGACACTAAATACGTTAAGACTTCTGCCTTCCTGACTTCTTTCCCTCCTTCCTTCCTTCCTTATTTCATTCATTCTTGGACTTACATAATAGAGAGAGTTCTATCGGGGTTTTTGGCCTCCAGGTCTGGAATGAGCTTGGTCGCCACCCATTTGAAGTGACAGTCACAGTTCCAGGGGTTGTTCTGGATGTCCACATACTTGAGTCTCAACCACGGCACTAGGTCCTCCGGCAGTGCCATCAAGTTGTTGTTCTGGATGTGGATCTGTGGGTGAGAGTGGCGGTGATGGTGGTGGTTGTGATGTTGGTGGTGAACTGGTGATGGTGGTGGTATTGTTGGTTGTGGTAGAGATGGTGGTGCTGATGGTGATGTTGGTTATGGTGATGAGGGTGGTGGTGGTGGTGGTGATTGAATGGTAATACTGGTGGTGGTGGTGGTGGTTCAATGGTGATACTGGTGGTGGTGGTTGAATGGTGATACTGGTGGTGGTGGTGGTGGTGATGAGGTGCTTTACTATTAAAAGGGAATGGTGAAGTAATTTTGTAGGAATAGTGACGATGAATGTGGCGGTAGTGAAAGTGATGTTACTGATGGCGTTGAAAGTGTCGGCGACTGGTAAGTCGTCAATAATTACCGGGATGGTATATATACAGAATACGGCACTAAACTCTTTGAAAAGTTGCATGACAAAAGGGGCCATTTAAATCTGTGTAAAATCTATGCATTACACCATTACCCCTATAATAGTTTAATAACAAGAGTTACCTTCCCATCATACAGTAATTCGAAAAGTTCAGTTCATTGTCAGTCAGAGGTCAAACTCGTATCATGGGTCCCCAAATAATAATAATAATATAAGCATCACCTTAACCACCTTAACGCTCACCTAACCTAACCTAACCTTACCATTGATGATAATATGGACACATGGATTAGTGAACCGTGATAGGAAATTGCCATCTGTTTTTGGTGATATTGAATTCAAGTAAAAAAAAAATTGCCTTAAGAGAGAGGTCCCGAAACACACGATATAGTAACTTGTTTTTACTTTTTTGCCCGTTGCTTTTTTTTTTGTGGAGTCAACCTTCTTGTTTTGTGCTCAGGTCAGCTGAAGAAGGCGCAGGGGAAGCTGAATTTTGTCCAGATTTCCTTATCTTTTATTTAGTTGTCATAAAAGATATTTATTAAGAATTTTCGGTGGGGAAAATTTTTGCACGCAACTGCATATTAGCGTAGGATGTCCTATATAATTTTACGTTTTCTGTGAACATTTAGAAGTATTACAGTCGGGTAAACTAAAGTATATTTTTAAACTGCAAATTGATAAAACAAGGGATATTTTATTCCCTCTATCGAATAACCTTTACCCTCTAATTATGAATGAGATTAAGTAGACAGTGATTAAACTCTTAGAAAGGTGAGATTGGGTGTATCGATAACCACATTCCAGGATTTACCAATTAGTAAATACAGTACAGTATCATACGTTATATTTCCTTCAAATGATTATTAACCCTCAGCGTATATTATTTCCGACCCCTTAATATACTCCACCATCTTAGCACCCATCATCCCCCCCACCCATAACTGCCCATATACAGTACAGTATACCGACCTCCTGAAGAGCCAATTTGTCATCCATTACGGGGTAGAAGGCTTTACGGTCAATGACTGAGAGCAGGGGGTTGTCTGAGAGCTGGAGCACCTTCAGGCTCGAGAGACTGGAGAAGGCCTGAGCCCCCACGTTCCTGAGGTCGGGCATAGCGCACATCTGCAGCTCCTGTAGCGTCGACAACCCCGCTTGGAAGTCTCCCGTCATGATGCTCTGTGGGGAGGACGGAGAGTAGATATGGACCGAGAGTTACCGAAGGAGGAGGAAGATGATGAAGGAGGAGGGGGAGATAGGAAGAAAAAAAGGAGGAAGAAGAGGGGGAAGGAGGAGGGGAGGAAGCAGGAGGGGGAGGAAGGAGGGGGGGAAGGGAGGAGAAGGGGGGAGGGGGAAGGAGAAGGTGCAGAAGAAATATCTTGCAAAAAACTTTAGCATGAAACTTACAACGAATTTATTGTATTGTTTACTTTTGAATACACGAATAATTATAAGACCTTTATTTGTTGACGTGTATTAATACATTACAACATCAACAACAATATCAAGTAAGCATTGAATAATACAACACAACAACAACAACAACATCAAGTGAGAACTACACAACAACAACAACAACATCAAGTGAGAACAGCAGCAACAACAACAACAACATCAAGTGATAACTACACAACAACAACAACAACACAGCTCAGTACTAACCACGATGGGGTTGGCGTTCAGGTTGAGGTGGACGAGGTTACGAGCGTAGTTGATCTCCGAGGGCACCGTCGTGAACCGGTTCTCCGCCAGTGTCAGTACCTGCAGGTTCCTGTACGAGGGGGAAGCGAACTTGATGAAACTGTACGTGGGGGAAGGAAACTTGGTGAAACTGTACGTGGGGGAAGGAAACTTGGTGAAACTGTACGTGGGGGAAGGAAACTTGGTGAAGGAAAAGAACTGTATGTACGTGGGGAAGAGGAAGCTTGGTGAAACATGGGGAAGAAACTTGGGTGAAACTGTACGTGGAAGCGAACTTGGTGAAACTGTACGTGGGGGAAGGAAACTTGGTGAAACTGTACGTGGGGGAAGGAAACTTGGTGAAACTGTACGTGGGGGAAGGAAACTTGGTGAAACTGTACGTGGGGGGAAGCAAACTTGATGAAACTGTACGTGGGGGAAGGAAATTTGGTGAAACTGTACGTTGGGGAAGGAAACTTGGTGAAACTGTACGTGGGGGAAGGGAACGTACAGTAACAAGTCTCTCTGTACTGTACGTGGGGAACCTAATTAGAGAAATATAACTCTTCCTTCTGTCAGTCTTCATAGATTCACGTTACATGGAGAAACTGACATGACCAACCTAATTAATTATTTCCCAAACGTTAATGTCTGAAGGTTCGTGTACGTGGGGAATCTTGACGGGGGAGACCTTAATGACTTATATTTTATCCTAACCAAAGTGGCTGTAGGTTCCTATATACATGAGGGAACTGAGAAACTTATAATATTGTATTTCATTCATACTTCACCCTCCCCTCCCCTGCCCTCTCCAAGTCCAGTATCCTTATAGGAGTGTCTTACCAGGAACCAACCACTGTATTCTCTCTCTCTCTCTCTCTCTCTCTCTCTCTCTCTCTCTCTCTCTCTCTCTCTCTCATCACCTCACCTGAGATCGGTCAAGAAGTGGTTTGGTAGTCGGTTTAACCCCGTCTGGGAGAGGTCGAGCTCCCTCAGGTTGTGTAGCTCGTTGATGGCAGCTCCCATGGCCCAGGAGATGTCCGTAATGGGGTTGTGGGAGAGGAAGAGCCGCTTCAGGTAGGGCAGGTGCTTCAGGGTGTGGCTCTTGAAGCTACTGATCTGGTTATAGCTTAGGTCCAACTCCTCCAGGGCTAGAGGCTCGAGGAAGCTGTCGTTGTATTTCCCTGAGCATTGTTTGAAGTGGAAAGGATGATGAGATTTTTGGAGGTGTCGTTTGTCTGTCTATCTGTCTGTCTGTCTGTCTGTCTCTCTCTCTGTGTCTATCTGCTTGTCTTTATTGTCTCTGTCTGTCTGTCTGTCTGTCTGTCTGTCTCTCTGTGTCTATCTGCTTGTCGTTACTGTCTGTCTGTCTGTCTGTCTGTCTGGGTTCGTCTGCCTGGGTCTGTCTGTCTGTTCCCTCTCTCTGTGCTCCATCTGCTTTTCTGTCTTTATTGTCTCTTGTCGTTACTGTCATCTTGCCCGCCTTGGTTCGTCTGTCTCTTCTGTGTCTATCTGCTTGTCTTTTTATTGTCTCTGTTCACCTGTTGTCTGTCTTCGTCTGCCTCTCTTGCAGGCTCATCTGCTGTCTTTATTGTCTCTGTCTGTCTGTCTGTCTGTCTCTCTCTGTGTCTATCCTCCGTTTGTCTTTATTGTCTCTGTCTGTCTGTCTGTCTGCTGTCTGTCTGTTCGTGTTTCATCTGCTGCCTTATTGTCTCTGTCTGTCTGTCTGTCTGTGCTCATTCGCTTGCTCCCTTTATTGTCTCTGTTCGTCTGTCTGTCTGTCTGTCTGTCTCTCTCTCTGTGTCTATCTGCTTGTCTTTATTGTCTCTGTCTGTCTGTCTGTCTGTCTGTCTGTCTCTCTGTGTCTATCTGCTTGTCGTTACTGTCTGTCTGTCTGTCTGTCTGTCTGTCTGTCTGTGTCTATCTGCTTGTCTTTATTGTCTCTGCTTAAAAATCTGTAAAATAAATTTGCTTATGGCATAATTTTGATGATTTGTCTCTGTCGTTACTGTCTGCCTGTCTGTCTGTCTGTCTGTCTGTCTGTCTGTCTGTCTGTCTGTCTGTTACTTCCTTTATCTATCTCTGGTAATAAATCTTTAAAGAAAATCGATAAATGTACTGAAATCTATATCTCGGATTTTATGTCAAGTATTTCTTATAAAAACACGATAATGTAACCCGTAATAGACATTGTGTCAGTTACAATCTATACCGAGTCTATTAGAACCTCAATAGACAGGTTCGAATGTATTTTTCTCAGCAATAGACAGTTTAATAGATTATTTTCAGGAATAGACAGCTGTTACATAGTGTAGGTCAAGACAAGTGTTACAAAGTGTAGGTCAAGACAAGTGTTACATAGTGTAGGTCAAGACAAGTGTTACATAGTGTAGGTCAGGACAAGTGTTACATAGTGTAGGTCAAGACAAGTGTTACATAGTGTAGGTCAAGACAAGTGTTACATAGTGTAGGTCAAGACAAGTGTTACATAGTGTAGGTCAAGACAAGTGTTACATAGTGTAGGTCAAGACAAGTGTTGCATAGTGTGGGGTCCAGACAAGTGTTGTTACATAGTGTGGAAGTCCAAGACAAGTGTTACATAGTGTGAGTCCAAGACAAGTATTTTTAAGTAGCAGTTCCAAGACCGTGTTACATAGTGTGGGGTCAAGACAAGTGTTACATAGTGTAGGTCCAAGACAAGTGTTACATAATTAGCAGAGGTCAAGACAAGTGTTACATAGTGGCAAGTCCAAGACAAGAGTGTTACATAAGAGTATGGAGGTCCCAGGACAGTGTTACATGAGTGAAGTCCGCTTTACAAGTGTTACATAGTGCTGGAATCAGGACAAGAGTGTTATATAGTATGAGAGTCAAGACAAGTGTTACATAGTGTAGGTCAAGACAAGTGTTACATAGTGTAGGTCAGGACAAGTGTTACATAGTGTAGGTCAAGACAAGTGTTATATAGTGTAGGTCAAGACAAGTGTTACATAGTGTAGGTCAGGACAAGTGTTACATAGTGTAGGTCAAGACAAGTGTTACATAGTGTAGGTCAAGACAAGTGTTACATAGTGTAGGTCAAGACAAGTGTTACATAGTGTAGGTCAAGACCAGTGTTACATAGTGTAGGTCAAGACAAGTGTTACATAGTGTAGGTCAAGACAAGTGTTACATAGTGTAGGTCAGGACAAGTGTTACATAGTGTAGGTCAGGACAAGTGTTACACAGAGGGTGGAGGGTGACACACTTACCTTTAAAGACGTTCTCGTTTAGGCTGTCAACCGTCAAGTTGTTGTTCTGGAGGATGAGGATCTTTAGGTCAGGTAGGTTCTTGAAGGCCTCGTCTGACAGCTTGTTGATGTTGTTCCTCCTGTAGGTGATGGTAAGGAGAGGTGAGCTCTCTCTCTCTCTCTCTCTCTCTCTCTCTCTCTCTCTCTCTCTCTCTCTCTCTCTCTCTCTCTCTCTCTCTCTCTCTCTCTCTCTCTCTCTCTCTCTCTCTGATCATATGGTAATACTATTAATAATAATAATAATGATAATAATAATATAACTTTAGTAATAAAATAATAATGATAATGTTAACACTAACAATAGTAACAAAACTAAAATAAAAATAACAATAAGAACACCAACAACCACAGTAGTATGCGCCACCACCCAGATCTAATACTTTCCAGGTTGTGTCGTGGAGCCATTTATCTCTTCAGTAATAGCGCCATAAATCCCCCCTCCCCCCCACCCCCAAAGAGAGAGAGAGAGAGAGAGCTTAACTGCTGGTCACATTTTTCCTCCTTAATATCTTTTCCTTTAAGCTATCTGTATCCCTTTAATCGCCCGATAAAGCGACCATGAACCCAAGCACTCAACTTACCATAATCAAATACTCCTTTACTGCCCTACTTGAGGTTACAAATGTTGGCTTGTAAATTTCTAGGGAACGATCGAGTGTTTAGAGGTAGGATTGCAAGAGAGGAAGTGTCTGTTTATCTGGAGTATTTTGGTGGTGATGAATGATGATAGTGTGTCTGAGTCTTGGTTTAAAATTGGTTTATATTTGTTCGGGTTTAATTATGTTTATAGTATACCACTAAGTTGAGCCAAGTAATTATTACTGTAACTGAGCCAGGTGATTATTACTGTATATCTAAGCCAGGTGACTCACTGTATCTAAACCAACCTTATTAAAACTCCTTATACGTATTAAAATTACAAGTACAACTCACATAACATTGATGATGAGACAAATCATAATGACACAGGATTATACTAGATTTTTCCTATAATTTGATACACGTAACATATATAAATTATATATACTGTATATATATATATATATATATATATATATATATATATATATATATATATATATATATATATATATATATATATATATATATATATATATATATATATATATATATATATATATATATATATATGCTTATTTAATCACCGGTGGTATTAAACATTTAGTGTTTTTTCTTTTCCTGGTGGTTACTGTGCTACGCTGTATACCTAGATCACGCGCAATTTTACAGTGATTTACTTGCATATATATATATATATATATATACATATATATATATATATATATATAGTTGCTACATATATATATATATTTTTTTATATATATATATATATATATATATATATATATATATATATATATATATATATATATATATATATATATATGCTGATAACCACAAGGAAAGAAGAAAACACGAAGTTCCCAAGCGCTTTCGTGTAATTCACATCTTCAGGGGTGAGTACAGACTAAAGAGGAGTACAAAACAAGGTGTATATATACAGAGGAGGGTGAGACCAGGTCCACAATGGTCAGGTATTAGGTAATGACCCTACTAATCTTTAAATAGCACACAACGGTTGGTGGTCAGGTCAGATGGTCAAGTGACCCGGCCTTCTCACCTGATCACAAATCTTCTTAATTACAAAATTGTCCAGCTTGTACATGCCGTTACTCAAATTCATGTTGAATGCTTCGGTATGTTTAATAAGACTAGATTCTATAATGTTCCTACTGTCAATTGACTTACATGGTAATATTGAGGAGGCATTATCCCAGTCAATGCAATGCTTGTTATCCCTCAAATGAACAAACAGAGCATTGGATTCCTGGCCTGTCCTAACACTGTATTTGTGTTGCTTAATTCTAGTTGCAAGATCTTTACCTGTCTGGCCTAAGTAAAACATATTACATTCCTTGCAAGGAACTTTATAAAATGCGCTTGTGGGGAACTTCGTGTTTTCTTCTTTTCCTCAGGTTATCAGTATATATATATATATATATATATATATATATATATATATATATATATATATATATATATATATATATATATATATATATACATATATATACACAACAATAAAGCTTTTATATTTATTGAGACGAATTACAGAATGATAATAGATAATTATTGATATGTAGGTATATATAAAAGTTAATTAGGTGTATAGTTGTAGCCAAAATTCCCTGAACACTTGGGCAATATTTGGCATCTATTTCAGGGTCACATATATGTTTGGTTTATATCTAATAACGCTTCCTTTCATCACTTATTATGTCAGAATAACACACACACACACACACACACTACATCCTTGACCACCGGAGGGTCAAGATCTATCAGGCGCTGCTCAGCTGCCCCCCTTGGCCAATGTCGGCCCATTCCTCAAGTCCCGCTCCCCGACCCATCCTCACCACAGGGATATCTACATAATCAAAACTGACAATTTCGTGTCGGAAAGAAGTGGGATCAGTGTTGAACAGTGTTCAAGCCAGTGAATTCAGCACTAAACAGTATCAGCAAGAGCAGTGACTCACCAGTGAGATAAGCACCCCAAGGAACTGACAACCATCTTCTCACCAGGCGGTGTTAATCAGTTCACCATGGGAACTGCAGGTAGCCGGCTTTACACCTGACTACGAGATAACACAACACCACCTAGCAGAGAGTGAGGTACTGTGGCACCACCCACCCGGTGTCTCCATGACGTGAGGTCCTTCATATCAACACCCGAGGACGAGTTACTGCACCACGTGAACACCACACCACCCGGTGCAAACTATAATAATTTGTATGATCAATTCATGTTCCTTCCTTCGGTTATGAAAGCTTTTGTTAAACGACCCACCCACCCATGTCTTTGTGTGTAATAAGTCTTTTGTCTAAGGTATATTTTCAGCGGGCTGCAGAACTTTCAATAAACCGTTATTGTTATTATTATTATTATTGTGTGTGTGTATGTATTTATTATTACACACACACACACACACACTACAGAGAAACGACAGAAAATACGATAAAATTCCAAGTGTCCGGGGAATATTGTCATCAACTGTACACAGAGACGCACGGGCTAGAGAATCCCTGCAGGCACACACAGCCACGTCTTAAGTAGAGAGGAACTTTACCTGAATATAAGATTCACCATGTTGGGAAGGAGAGGAAACTGTGTCACTTCCTGTATGAGGTTGTTAGAGAAGTCCAGTTCCCAGGGGATGGTGAAGTTGTCGCGGCTCATGTCCGGTATCTGGGGAGAGGGGGAGCTCAGGTCAGCTCAGGTTAAGTTAAGTTAGGCTATCTAGCACAGGTCCTGTGTTGTGTATTATGATAAGGTATTTCAGTGTGTACTTTTAGTTAGAGCTTTGGGAACTTTGTAATTATACCGTCTATAATTCCAAAGGGTCTTATTATAGATGAAACCCTAGAGTTATTTTGTATTTAATTTATAGAGCTGCCATGTTATTTAGTGCTAATATAATTCATGAGTCATATAATTATTATTTATTTGATAATTCAGGACCCCCTAATATTTATATCCTATAATTGCCAAGACTCAGTATAATTATCACTTCTATCATCCACTTCTGTAATTCCAGGACTTGTGCATTCATTATTTCTTCCGTCATCACACGACTCACTATAATTAAGCCTCCTATCATTCGAAGCCTCACCTAGTAATTATCTCTTCTGTAATACTGTACCATGAATCACAATAATTACAGTATCTCCTATATCATTCCAGGACTCATTATAATTATCTCTCCTATAATTCCACGATTCACTAGAATTACAGCATTTTTCATTATCATTCCAGGACTCACTATAATTAGCTCCCCTATAATAGCATGAATCACTATTAGTATTTTATCATATATCATTCCAGGACTCACTATAATTAGCTCCCCTATAATAGCATGAATCACTATAATTACAGTATTTTATCATATATCATTCCAGGACTCATATATTGCTCCTATATGCATGAATCACTATAATTACAGTATTTTATCATATATCATTCCAGGACTCACTATAATTATGTCTCTCTTATCACACCAGCACACACCTTCCTCATGTCAGTAGTGGTACAGTCGACATCATAGGGCTGAAGGTCAAGACACACATGGAGCAGATGACTGGGGCCTCGTTCTCCCCCGTCACCGCCAGCACCATCACCGCCGCCGTCACCAGCAACACCTGGCGGGGAGACAGAGAGACAAGGACGTCAGGTTGGGATATAGGTGGGTGTCTTGGTTTTTGTCCGTCGCATATAGAGAAGCAAGTTATGTCTGGTTGTTTGTTGAAGATGTGTCAAGTTATGAGGAGAGTTTATTGACCTGACTATCATAACAGGTAATTTAGGCCTCACAGTCAGTACACCGGAGGGGACGTGTACTGTACAAACACACGTCTCTCTCTCTCTCTCTCTCTCTCTCTCTCTCTCTCTCTCTCTCTCTCTCTCTCTCTCTCTCTCTCTCTCTCTCTCTCTCTCTCTCTCTCTGTATATATGACACACAATGGCGGAAATATATATATATGAAATGTCATAATTCATGCAACGTTAGATTTACATTATTGTTTGAACCATTGATGCTACTGTTTATTGTAGGTTGGGCTGACAGTAATTGTGTGGCATATAATGTCTTTGTGACCAGTTACATTGAACATTCTTTTACTTATAAATTTTTCGTGTTAGTGAATCTTGTGTAGTAATTTTCCATTTCCGGCACTGCAAACATGGGACCATATTGTACACCACTACGGTTGCGATAAAATACCATTACAAATGAGTTTTAACATAGTACCCCATGAAACCAAGATGACCATTTTTTGTGACTGGGTTTTAGGGGACACTATAACAGTTCCCTCACGTGGCGATAAATTATGGATAAAATTGCAGAGAAAATAATACGAACAGAAAAAATGTAAATGCGTTGAATTTGTTTTCTCTCTAACTTCGAATTATTTTATTGGGAAAATTGAATCAGTATTTACAGAGAACGTGTTAGAAAGGAAAAGAAATAGTTTTAAGGCGCTGGAGCTGCTTATTAATACCAATTTCTTGTTATAAACGTCACCTTGAAGTGCCAGTTGAATTGTGACATGGCTGACCATATTGCTTTATACGAAATAATTTGTGAAAATTAGTTCTTCATCAGTATAATAATTAAGGATCATTTCTACAGTGTTGCTTTTAGTAATCATATTATGAATTTATATTTTTTATAGATAGATAGATAGATAGATAGATAGATATTCAGTTTGATAAAATTTACACTCAGAATCTTAAGGCATGTGAGAATACTGTAAATAAATATAGGACATATAGTCTTTACACAACCTTTAATACTTTGATAATATGTAATAATAATAATAATAAGAATAATAATAGCAATGATAACAACAACAATACTACTACTACTACTACTACTTTTTTTTTTTTTTTAATACGTGGCCTCCAGCCTCCCCAATAGCCACACCTTCGCCACCATTTAATTACCTTAATATTAAATATCCTAATACATATGTAGCTATCCTATCTGTGTTAAATTAGTTGAGCCGCAGATCTATGCGGCATTCAGTGACTGTTGCCTCATAGTCGATATCTGCAGCAGTTGTCGGAATTGGGGCAGAAGCTCTCGTTCCCCTGAGGCAGAGCAAAGCAGACCGAAGGAGAGAGAAAGACAGTCGACATCTCATCCAGGCTGTAACGAAACTTCTGGGCTGCTGCTTTTGTTCGGAGATCACCTCCGCGAGTCTGGCGTAGAAACATCTTGCACTTGGGCCCATCCCACCAGAGGTTGTGAACACTAGAGGAGTGAAGCTGCCTTGATCAACGTTCTGAATTCTCTCCCCATATTCCCTTATCTTGTCGTTCTCGTTCCTCCTGTGTGCAGCATCGAGAGCTAAGTTATGGTGACATGCGGCCATGGGATCAAAAATCCTGATGTCGAAGAAGGCTCTCTGTCTTCGCGTCCAGAATCCACGAGCACTGATGTCAACACGGGCTTCGTTGGATGTGTTTGAAGTCCTATGTTGGAAATTCTCACTGTCCGATGGAAGGGGGGTCAGTTCTACCCTGACATCACGACAGATTTCCTTCAACATATTTGCCGTGAGATCCCTTACTTCGTCATGCCTCATGCATATGAAGCCCCCTTTCTTGCACACCATAGCGTGATCGACGTCATAGGAAGAGCCACACACGCATTGGGAGGGCAAACCTTTTACTGGCCTACCGTAACTTAGAGCAATGGCATCTGTAAATTCTTGCTTATTGAGACTGAAACCATTTGCCCTTTCGGTAACGTAGTTAACCAGTTCGAGGCGCCCACCTCCTGCGCTATAGCTACCTTTTTTCTTCAAATTCTCTGGTACTTGCTTCTTCAGTTGCTGCAACTTATCACTTTGGTCGTTCTGTCGTAATGGACCTTCGAATCTTGTTTACTTCACTGGTATCCACCTCACCTGTTTCGTTCAGAGCTATTATGTGGTCAGTGAGGGTTGCCGTGAGCTTAACTGAGTTTTGATGTTCTGTGGCAGCAAACTCCTCTGGATTGGTCAATCCCATTCCTCCCAGTCTCGGTGGTAGTGCATGTGGCTCTGTGTTAGCAATATCAGACAGGGCTTGGATTTCCCTAACCCACTCATTCACCTTTCCTGTTACGTACTCGGTCTTGAAGTCCGTCGTGCCGATTACTGCGCCTATGTGTCTTTGGCCATCCTTTGTTAATTTGTCCTCACTTACACCGAACACCTCCATTGCCCGTTCATTATGTTCTGGCTTCACAATGAGGAAGGACTTGCTGGCGTTTGGGTGGTACCCTATTTGTGGACCTCGTGATGTTATCAGGTCCCACCACTTTTTGATGTCCTCCACTTTTCCTGCTTCTGTAAGGTCATCAGCATATGCCACTTGCTTGACCTCGGTTGTTTCAAATTTTATTGTGTGTTGGAGCACTGATAGACCTATTGCGTACATTGCCATTGCAAAAGGGTCCCCCTACGTTGTTCCCTCAGTTTACTGTATGATGGTATCCCCTCTTAGAGCCTTGTTGTTTACTCTATAGAGGTCTGATGGATTCCTATAGATGTTTTCAACATACATTGCAAAGCTTGGACACTTGATCTTGATGTTGTGCAGTGCGGCCTTGCGGTTAAGTATGTTGAATGCGTTTGAAGCATCCACTAGGAGAACGGCCTCACAATCACGCTGCTCAAATATCTTTCTCGTGGCGTGAATGGCCGCCTCCCCACCAGCCTGGTGGCCAGCACAAACTTGCAGGTTCCCTGCCGCTGCTCTGACATCATCCTTTACCACCTCCATTATGCATTTTCCGATGATCCGCCTCAGCACTTCCCCCACCCCTATAGGCCTACATCCTAGATTATTATCCAGGGGACTGAGGCGGCAGGCCGTCAGAGCATGGAGGTGTTAGCAGCACCAGGTTGCTAGCTTTCTTGCAAGGGCGGCAATGGCAGTGCAGAGATCACTTGCTACGGGGCCAAACTTGTTAGTGCTGAGGATGACTCTCCAGCCGTTTGCATCCAGGCCTGAAGGGCCAGCCCCTCCCCGAGTTTTCAGTGCCTTTTTCCACACCATCCCTCCTGTTATTTTCTCGAACAGGACAGCATTTGGTGGGATATAGTCACCTGGAACCTGATGCCTTCCTCTTCACTTGCAGGGAGATGTTTTTCCTTTAGTTGTTTTAATGTCTCTCTGTTTGTTGGCAGAACACCACCGGAGGATTCCTCTGTGAGAGATCTTATTGCCATAGACACTTTTCCCACACGCATTTTGTTGCCAAACTTTCTTACAACGTCATCGGTGTTTTGCTTTCCGTCTCCTATAAATTTTAGTCTCTCCTGCAGTGTTCTTGCTTCACATAAGGGCCCCATTCTGCCACATTGTCAATCTTCTCTTCAATGCTGCCACATTTTCTTTGTGCCTAGTCCCTGTGTGTGTCCTCTGACAGAATAGATGTGGTATTATTGCCAGTATTTGAAGAACTAAAGGGGCAAGGAAACAGTCCTGAGTGTACTCGGTTATGAGGCGAGTCATCTCCCGAATCATTTCTTTGGTGGCCGCACACTTGGGTGGTTACTACTACTACTACTACTACCACTACTACTACTACTACTACTTTTTTTTAAACGTGGCCTCCAGCCTCCCCACAGCCACACCTTCGCCACCATTTATTTATTTACCTTAATATTAAATATCCTAATACATAGCAACTTTCCTATCTGTGTTAAATTAGTTGAGCCGCAGATCGATGCGGCATTCAGTGACTGTAGCCTCATAGTCTGATATCTGCAGCAGTTGACGGGTAGGGGCAGAAGCTCTCGTTCCCTGAGGGCAGAGCAAAGCCGACCGAAGGAGAGAAGGACAGTCGACATCTCATCCAGGCTGTGACATAACTTCTGGGCTGCTACTACTACTACTACTGCTACTTCTACTACTACTACTTAAAAATATAATAATAATGCCCTAGCCTAATCTACAGTATGCTAGTAAAACCTAGGCTCTCTGCACAATAGCAATAAAAGGCTTGTGTGTGTGGGAGGGGGTTGGTTAATATACCGTTAGTTTCGAGGCCCTGTGTGTGTGTGTGTCATCAGAGGTTACTTACTTTCTTAGATTACACAGGTTAGATATTTTTTCTGCCTTATCATTATATTTAAAGAAAGCATTTTCGTTGATATTTCAATTGGATTAGATATCGTCGACCCCGGGTTTATATTACTGAATGTTGGATCTGAACGTGATTATTATTATTATTATTATTATTATTATTATTATTAGTGGTAGTAGTAGTAGTAGTAGTAGTAGTAGTAGTAGTAGTAGTAGCAGTAGTAGTAGTAGTATAAAGGGATTGCTTGCGACATTCCAGGTATTCGCCGTAACATATTAAAGAGTTGTTGTTCCGTGTTAATTTTGAGGGTTTGTGAGGAGAGACGTGAAGTATTCCAGGAACTGTGTAAAGGCAAGAACTGGTGTAGAAGGTATGTGTTTGAAGGTGTCTCCTGTATAGCCACTGGGGTATTATTATTATTATTATTATTATTATTATTATTATTATTATTATTATTATTATTATTATTATTATTTTTGGTGTTGTTGTTGTTTTTCTTTTTGTTATTATTATTGTTGTTGTTGCTGCTGTTAATATTTACATTCTTGTTATTATCATTAATCATAATGATAAATATCAAGTGAGAGAAAGCATTTATGTGATAATTAATCATAGTGTGTGTTAGCTCAGTGGACCCTGTAGTGTAGCTCCAGGGAAGGAAAGAAAACGAAACGCAAATACTTCACACAAGTAGTTCAATACATTAATGACAGAAAAATACAGTTTTTGAGAATATTAAGAAAAAAGGCATGCACCAACGTCCGCGGTACATAGGTTATCATGGGTCAGTGATGTAAGGTTGCCAATGATGACCCACTATCCTCGTCAGGTCCTCGCCCCGGCTCACTTGTTTACTGATAATAATGAATCACGTGTGACCAGTCCTGTGAGAGTGGCTACTACAGGCCTGTCGACCTCTTTGGGACAGTGGGGATACAGTGCGCTGCATACTGAACTTTGGGTACACAAGGAGGCAGTGTTCCCGCCTGTGTACTCGCCTGCCTTCACCTCAGCTGTAAAGTTAGGTACACGTCAGCAGCTGGGTGGACTTGGGGTTCCTTGGGCGCATGTTACAGGAATTACCCAAGGTTTTACCCAAACAGAGGGAGGACCTATGGGGCAGGGGTAAGATTTGCCGATTTCCAAGCAAGTGATAAATTATCTTGTTTAATTATTGTACTGAAGACTCCACGTATCTGGCGTGGTAAAATAATACTGTTTGCTGTAAGTATTTCCTCTGCCATTGTGGGTTTTTTTCACACTTTTCTTCACGTTATGGTGACTCCAGCCGTTAATAAATTTCATAAAACTTTTTTTTTTTTTTAGCCAGATTGTAAACGTCACTCGCCGTACAAGGAGCCGCTACCTGTTGATCGTTACTATCACGGGTACAACTTGCGGTCCACCGATGATACAAACGTTAAAATATAAATAAGTCTCTCATAACCTGTGATTCTAATTATTGGTTCAGTGAAGTTGATGGTGAAAGCAACTTACTGGTGTCTTGTGACTTATATAAGTTTGAGATGTTCATTATACGTGCAACTAGTTTTAGAAGGAAGATAAAAAAATAAGTAGAATAATAATAATAATAATAATAATAATAATAATAATAATAATAATAATAATAATAATAATAACGAGGAGAGGAAGATCTACTTTTTATAATATATGGCTGTTCAGTATTTTGAAAAAGAAGAAAATAAAGACGAAGAGAATACAAGAAGAGAAGAGAAGACAGGAAGGGAGAATAAGAATTGTGGTCACAGGTTGGGGGACACCAGAGGGATGAGAGAGACGCCACCACCAGGAGTGAAGGAAAAATTCTCCCCCGAAGTTTCAAACTCTAAGACAACTAATGTGGGGCGGGATTCTCAGAGACCCTTGGGAAATGTGTGTGTCCGTCGTAGGTGAAGATGTTAACATTAATCTAATTAACTTAAACTGTAGAAAAAAAATTATATATCACAAATTTACATCTGAATCACGTTGTCACTCTACTTTTAACTTGGTAGAGAATAATATAAAAGACATTCCCCCGTTTTAATTCTATTCTCTCCAGCTGGTACTAAGTGAACATGTCTCGTTAAGGCAGAGTAGCACTTCTTTTTTAATGTTAACTTAGGATATATATTTGTTTGTACGGTACAATAAGTTAAAACAGAATCAGTTCCATCCTGACGTCTTCGCTTACGAGGAATATTCAGTTATTCGCCTCAGGAGCCTGTGTGAGTCCTGTCCCTTTCTCATGGAAAGTAACTTTAGGAGTCGAATGAAACTTAAGGAATTTATAGATGATATTAAAGGGATAACTTCTGCACTTGGCCGTATATTTAACTTGTGCCATTCCCCCTTGATGCACACTGCTGTTGGCTGCGAGGGGAGGATGAAGGTGGGGTGGTGAGAGGGGAGGGTGAAGGTGGGTTGAGAGAGTAAGGAGGTGAGGCTGGGCAGGAGAGGGTGAGGGTGGGTGGGTAAGTGTTATGTGAGGGTGAGGGTGGGAAGGAGGGCGCTTGACGACTTACTGAATAAATGGTGTTGGACAATTTAATTACCCCGAGTTAAGAAGAAAAATATACAAAACGAAGAAGGGAAGGACATGTTGACTTAATCTGATCACTTAAGACCATGGAAAAACTCGAGCAGTTGTAGAAAACGAGAAATGAATATGTGTAAGTTGAAGACAATGGTAAGTGATATCTGTAACTGTTTAAGAAGACGGTAAAGTGAATATTTATAGCTGTTGTCGATACCAAAGTCAAGTATTACCCATACCAATAAGATTCACAGTTAACATGTACGGTTTTTTACGTTAGTTAAGTAATTATCCCCTACCACCTGTTTTATCTACGTCCTGTGTACCTCCATAACAAGGGGAATTGTTGATATTGAGTAGGACTGAATATTTTAGGGTCTATGTGTGGTTATTGGTATTGGCAGAGAGTACATTTTGACCCACCATGAGTACCAGATACCCTAATACTCGAGCCACTTTGGGGGTACTAAAAGAAACGCAATATTGTCAGCAGTTGATAAAGAGAAAAGAGAAAAGTGAATATTGGTTGGTGATGGTAGACAGCAGCGGGTCTTCATGGCGGGTTGATAGCCCACTAAAACACTGGTTATGGCCACCCCAGTTTTCTCAACACTCAATAAAGCCCAAAGTAAAAAGTGGATGCATCGTTTGGGAGGGGAGAGGGGGTGGGCTGGGATGGTAGGGGGAAGGGAGAGGTTTTGAGGGTGAGAGGGAGGAGGGAAACTGGGGAGGAGGGATGGAAGGGTGAGGTTGAGGTTGAGAGAAGGGAAGGAGTGGGGTGTGTTGGAGGGAGAGGGTTGATGGGGGACTTGGATGGGGGAGGTTGATGGAGGGAGACTGGGATGGAGGAGGGAATAGAGGGTTGAGGTGAGAGAGGGAGGGAGGAAAAGAGGGGTTGAGGACGGTGGGAGGGAAGAAGAAGGATGAGAGGCAGACGAAGGTGGGAAAAGAGGGCGAGAAGGTGAGAGGACTGAGAGTGAGGTATCAGGGATATAGGGGGTGATGAGGAGAGGGAGGTAGGGGAGGGTGAAGGAGGGAGGGAGGTAGGGAGGGTGAGAGGGAGGTAGGGAGGGTGAGAGGGAGAGGTAGGGAGGGTGAAAGAGAAAGGAGAGTGGAGATGGAGAGTGAGAACCGCTATTAGGAGAGAGACATGATGTAAACACTGCCTCACACACGTAACAGTAATAGTCAAAGCGCAAACGTTGGTTCATTTAATCACAAGGCATTAAGTTAATTGTTGTGGGGTGGTGGTGATGATGGTGGTAGTGGTGTTGGTGAAGGTGGTGGTGGTGGAGGGGATGAAGGTGATGGTGGAGGTGGTGGTGAGGTGGGGGTGAAGGTGGGGGCAGAGGTAGGGGTGATAGTGGTGGAGGTGGCGGTGAAAGTGGGTGTTGGAAGTGATGGTGTAAGGTGGTGGTGAAGGTGTGGTGGTGGTGGTGGGGGTGAAGGTGGTGGTGGAGGTGGTGGTAATGGGATTGAGAGGAGGTGGGGGTGGGAATTAGAGAGTGGTGGTAGGGGTGGAAGGAGGTGGAGGTAATGGTAGGGGGTGAAGGTGGTGGTGGTGGGGGTGAAGGTGGTGGTGGAGGTGGTGGTAATGGGATTGAAGGAGGTGGGGGTGAGGTGAAAGTGGTGGTAGGGGTGGAGGAGGTGGAGGTAATGGTAGGGGTGAAGGTGGTGGTGGTGGTGAGGGTGTTGGTGTTGGTGAAGGTAGTGGTGGTGGTCAAGGCGGTGCTACCCAACACACCTCGGTCTGTTAACCACCAACACCTCACTAAGTTGTGCAAACACTCGTAATAGACACCAGACGCCCGGTCCCCTGAAACCTTCCCACGCCACCCCCACCTTCCTTGAACCTTCCAATGACAATTATCCCTACCCTGGAATTTCTTACACCCTTCTGATTCTTGAAGGACCCTTTCAATGCCTTACTGCACCTTCTTAGTTATTCCTAGGTTGATGTCTTCCCCAAATCCCAGAGTCCGCCTTGTCTTTATGGGCCATATTGGTCCTTCCCACACCTCTAGAGTTCTTATTGGTTCTCCCCACACCTCCAGAGTTCATTTTGGCCTTTTCCACACCTCTAGAGTTCCTATTGACCCTTCCCACACCTCCAGAGTTCCTATTGGCCCTTCCCACACCTCCAGAGTTCCTATTGGCCCTTCCCACACCTCCAGAGTTCATTTTGGCCTTTTCCACACCTCTAGAGTTCCTATTGGCCTTTTCCACACCTCCAGAGTTCCTATTGGCCCTTCCCACACCTCCAGAGTTCCTTGGTCTTTCCCACCTCCAGAGTTCCTATTGGTCAGCACACCTCCAGAGTTCTTATTGGATCCCACACCTCCAGAGTTCCTATTGGCCCTTTCCACCCCTACAGATTTCTTATTGGTTCTTCCCACACACCTCAAGTTCCCTATTGGTCTTCCCACACCTCCAGAGTTCCTATTGGCCCTTCCCACCCCTCCAGATTTCTTATTGGTTCTTCCCACACCTCCAGAGTTTCTATTGGTCCTTCCCACGCCTCCAGAGTTCTTATTGGTTCTTCCCACACCTCCAGAGTTCCTATTGGTCCTTTCCACCCCTCCAGAGTTCCTATTGGTCCTCCCCACACCTCCAGAGTTCTTATTGGTTCTTCTCACACCTCCAGAGTTCCTATTGGTTCTTCCCACCCCTCCAGAGTTCCTCCAGAGGTTCCAATTGGTCCTTCCCTCACCTCCACCGTCTTGCTGGATCTTCCCATATCTCACTAAGATGTCCTTAATATTCCTACACATAGTCCCAGTTGAGCTTCCCACGGCTTCGGGAGCCGCTCTGAATCTCCTCTCGTCACTTAGAATCCCCAGGGACCTTCTCACACCTTCTGGAGTCCCTGTAGCCCTTCACAATGCGAGGACTCCTGTGATAATATATTAAGACACATGTAGGGACCAATAAACAGTAATATTTTCCCCATTGTAATAAACCCGTGACACTACACTACACCTACAAATTATTAAGTATCTTGTAGAATTTGCCAGGTAAAATTGCGAGTGCGAGACCTACAGGAGGTGGGCTCGCTGGATCCTCGGTTGACTGTACCACTGACGAAGAATAATATTAGTTTTGTACCGTAGTAATCTAGTAACGATTCAGTCTATTATTTACTTCCTTTAAATATTTTGCACGAGTGAAATAGCTAATAAGTATTATTTTTATTCAAACGAGATATATTTCACACTATAACTAAACGGAAGTAAACCGCAGAACATTATTAAATGCCACTCAACACGCATAATGTTTCTAGAAGCCAACCAGATAACAGTATTATTCGGCACTCAACAAGCATAATGTTCTTAAAGTGGTGTTAGGATATGGTGGTGTACAGACATCACTTTCGTTAAGCACTCGGACCTACCAACAACAGTACATAATATAAGCCATTATGTAGTAATTATTGACTAAGAGGTGGAGTGATGGGGCTTACTGCACTGTACATGAGGTAATTGAACACTTCTCCCCGTCATCCTCCTCTCACCACATGCCTCCTCCTCCTTCCTCTCACCACATGCCTCCTCCTCCTCCTTCCTCTCACCACATGCCTCCTCCTCCTCCTCTCACCACATGCATCCTCTTCCCTCCTCTCACCACATGCCTCCTCCTCCTTCCTTCCTCCCACACCACATGCCTCCTCCTCCTTCCTCTCACCACATGCCTCCTCCTCCTTCCTCTCACCACATGCCTCCTCCTCCTTCTTCCTCTCACCATGCCTCCTCCTCCTTCCCTCACCACATGCCTCCTCTTCCTCCTCTCACCATGCATCCTCTTCCTCCTCTCACCACATGCCTCCTCCTCCTTCCTCTCACCACCACATGCCTCCTCCTCCTTCCTCTCACCACATGCCTACTCCTTCTTCCTCTCACCACATGCCTCCCTCCTCCTTCCCTCTCACCATATGCCTCCTACTCCTTCCTCTCACACATGCCTCCCCTCCTCCTCCTTCCTCTCCCACATGCCTCCTCTCCTCCTTCCCCTCACCACATGCCTCCTCCTCCTCCTTCCCCTCACCACATGCCTCCTCCTCCTCCTTCCTCACCACATGCATCCTCCTACTCCTTCCTGTTCCTGTTCCTCCTCCTCCTCCTCCCTCTACTGCTGTATTGAATTATCTTGGTGATATAAATGGTGCCTTGTTGGGCCCTCCACACGCTACCTGGCTCAGTACAGGGATATGGTGGGGTAATATTGTGGTCTCTCTCTCTCTCTCTCTCTCTCTCTCTCTCTCTCTCTCACACTGAATATTTTAATTTTTCAGTGAAATATATAACTGGCTCACGCACACACACACACACACACACACACACACACACACACACACACACACACACACACACACACACACACGTCACTTACATAACTAACCAGTTTACGGCCCCACTAACTGTCAGGTATCATGAGGTAAAGACTGTCCGCCATTCTCCTGAAGCTACTATGCGATTAATTTTCCTGGTAACTGGGGATGTCAGGGCACACCTAACTGGCTAGATTAAGGGGTAGTTCAATGAATGACTGTCAAGATGGCGCCGAAATTGTGCTGAGACTGTGAATATGGAGGTGTCAGGACGCACCGATAGAGACCTTGACTTTACCTAAGAGATAAAAATTGACACCGAAATTGGCATCATAATTAACTCTTAGAGACTCTTACCTTTATTAAATACGATCACTTGGTATACTCTCTCTCTCTCTCTCTCTCTCTCTCTCTCTCTCTCTCTCTCTCTCTCTCTCTCTCTCTCTCTCTCTCTTTGTCTCTCTCTCTGTCAACGGTATTGTCCAAGGCGGTGAGTGTGTGACCTGTGGTGTAATGTTCAGCATTCTCGCCTCGCAAGCGAGTGGACCCGGGTTCGTTCCCCGGGCAGGTTGAAACTACGGGCAAGTTTAATTATGTCATTTTCCTCTGTCTTCGCAGCAGTAATTGGGGACCTGGATGTTAATCGATTTGCGGATCGTATTCCGGGGTAATGGTTAGCCAGTGCAGTTGGTGAGTTGTCCGGTCTTCTCGGACACTGGGTCATGCAGCTCGTTAACTTGGGGTGTGGTTGTTGTGTTGGCGACAACTTCTCCACCTTAAACAAATTCACGCCTAAGTGGCCCTTGGGCCGGCCTTCCTCGTTACAAGAGGGGCAACCATTATTATTATTATGTCGTGTATACCGCCAGGTGGAGGTTGATTACAGTACGGTCGATCTGAGCTGATAAGAGTGCTGGAAGTGGGTGATGAAGGCCCTGTCCGCTGGGATTCGACACCTCGTCCTTAGGTTATGTATTGATAATGTCCACCCCACCTCCCCACTTGGCATTTCCTGTTCCTGTTGTGTTTTCTACATATTCTACTCTTTACTTTTATATGTATTTCCTCTTTCGAACCATATTATTATCGTCTGTTCTCCTATTTCCTTCGTTCTGTCTCGTGTATTATCTCTTTGTCTCCCTATTTCCTTTTTTAGAATTTCTATATATTTTTCCCCTTCCGCGTGTTGTTGTTTACATCGTTAATCAAATAGTATGTCTTTTGTTGTATCGCGTCTATCCTCATTCCTCTCTTTCTCTCTCTGTTTTCTCTCCGTCCTTCGTATCTTCTCTTTCGCCTCTCATCACCACCGTCATTATTACCCACTTCGTTATTTCCTCCTTTCGTAATTTCGGTCGTATTTCCATTCTCTCGGTTTTATTATTATGACTCTTCCGGATTTCCTGTTTCGTATATGACGCGGCAGTGATGGACTTGTGGCCTGTTTTATCTCTCTCTCTCTCTCTCTTCCCACAATTACACTTTTATCAGCCTCTCTCCTATACCCTCTCTTCCGCGCGCCCCTCTGATTTACAGCGTCATATATCTGTGTTTACATTCATGTCGACCTTTCTCTCCACATTCTCTCTTCCCCCTCTCATTTATCACTTTTCCCTCCCTCCCTCTTCCCTTCCCTCTCTCCCTCCCTCCCTTCTCTCCCTTTCTCCACCCCTCCCTCCCTCCCTCCACCCCTCTTCTCCCTTTCTCCTATCCGTCCTCTCTCCTTCCCTCCCCCCTCCCCTCCCTCTCTCCCTCCCTCACTTTTCCGAGAATCTCTACCACTAGCCATGAACTACAGTATGTAAATGTGAAGCATAAGTTCGTAGAATAGTGAACGGAATAGGTGAAATGCTCGGGCCACCTGACGATTAGACACCCCCACCTTATTTCACCTAATGATTAAACACCCTAACGCTCTCTGGTGGGGTACGGGTTATGTTAGGTGAGCTTTGGTTAGGTTAGGGTAGTTTGAGTTTACGTTATGCTAATTTAGGTTAACGTTTGGGTAGTAAGATCAGGGTAGAGTAGGCTAGATTAGGTTAGATTAGGCTAGGTTAGGTCAGGTCAGGTTAGGTTAGTTTAGGTTAGGTTAGATCATGTCAGGAAATATTAACGTTAGGATGGTTAGGTTAGGTCAGGAAAGATTAACGTTAGGATGGTTAGGTTAGGTCAGGAAATATTAACGTTAGGATGGTTAGATCATGTCAGGAAATATTAACGTTAGGATGGTTAGATCATGTCAGGAAATATTAACGTTAGGATGGTTAGATCATGTCAGGAAATATTAACGTTAGGATGGTTAGGTTAGGTCAGGAAAGATTAACGTTAGGATGGTTAGGTTAGGTTAGGTTAGGTTAGGTCAGGTCAGGTCAGGTCAGGAAAGATTAACGTTAGGATGGTTAGGTTAGGTCAGGAAATATTAACGTTAGGATGGTTAGGTTAGGTCAGGTTAGGTTAGGTTAGGTTAGGTTAGATTAGGTTAGGTTAGGTCAGGAAAGATTAACGTTAGGATGGTTAATCTTAAGGTGAAATAAGCTTAAAGGCTAATCCTTAATGTGATATAATCTCAATGCTCCTGTGCACATTTACCAGGACAAACCCTTATACCTGCTAGTCTTGTGGTGATGGTTAAGAGTTCAAAGGTCATGGTGAGCAGTGTGTGTGTGTGTGTGTGTGTGTGTGTGTGTGTGTGTGTGTGTGAGACTATTTTAACCTGATTAACCCCTCCAGCTGTTACTTCAAAAGGTCATGACTGCAGCGGGTTTTCATTTAATCCTTCTGTAATGTCTGTTTGTATGTATATATGTATGTATATATGTATGTATATATGTATGTATATATGTATGTATGCAGATATACAACTTTACTACATCTCTCGACAGCGGAAGGAGCTACATTGTTCAAACTTGGTGAATAAAAATGTAACTGGACAACTGCCTTTTCGGAGCTGGTGGTAAGTTGGGGGGTTAGGTTAGGTTAGGTTAGGTTGGAGTTTACGTTACATTTCACGTTAGGTTAGGTTATGTTAGGTTAGGTTAAGGTTAGGTTAGGTTAGGTTTTGGTTGTGAGGGAGATCAGAGGGTTGGGTTATGGTGTGAGAGGTTAGGTTAGGTTTTGGTTATGGGAGGAGGGGGTTTAGGTAAAAGGTTAGGTTAGGGAGAGGGGTTAAGTTAGGGGGGAGAGGGGAGGGGTTGGATAAAGGTTAGGTTAGGTTAGGTTTTGGTTATGGGAGGGAAGAGGCTAGGTTATAGGGGAAGGGGAGGGGTTAGGGGGGAGAGGGTAGGGGTTGGATAAAGATTAGGTTAGGTTAGGTTGTGATGGGAGGGGAGGGGTTAAGGAGGTCATAGGTTAAGGTCAGAATTGATATTAAAAAAAAGTTATGTTCCTGGCTTTTGTTAACTATAAGACCTTCTTTATCATTCCTCATTATTATCTGTTATCCAGTGTTCCTTATCGCCTTCTTTTCATCGCCCCCTCCTCCTCTTCCTTACTGATCCAAGATTCAGTAAAGGTTTGTATTCTCTCTCTCTCTCTCTCTCTCTCTCTCTCTCTCTCTCTCTCTCTCTCTCTCTCTCTCTCTCTCTCTCTCTCTCTCCCCCCACTCTTCCTTTCCCTCCTACCATCGATCGCCTCTTTGCTCTCCTTCTATCCCTCTCATTTATTACCTTCCCTTCCTCCCTCTTCTGAAATTTAGTACCATTTTTATCAACTTTTACCCTTCTCTTCTCTATTACTTTTCCGGTTATCCATTGTCCCCTTCCCCTGTCATTCTTCACCTCTCTCTCTCTCTCTCTCTCTCCCTCTTTTTCGTTATTTTGTTCATTTGTCTATTATCTTTTCCTTCTTCTAGTTATCTTTTTGTTTTCCTTCTTTTCCCTTTTGGGTTTTTTCAGTTTTCCTCTTGTCACTTTCTTTTATTCTTTACTTTCCTTCCTTCCTTCCTTCCTTCCTTCCTTCCTTCCTTCCTTCCTCATGAACCGAGAATCAGAGCAAGTTATCACCAATTCTCTCTCTCTCTCTCTCTTCTTCTTTATTCTCCATCTGTTTGTCTTATTTATTCGTTCTCCTCCTCCTCCACCACCACTTCTCACCCTACCTCCTTTAATTCTCCTCTTTTTTTGTTTTACTCACTCTTCTTTACTCTCTTCTTTCGTTACGTGTTCTCTTCTCCTTTTCCCTTACGCACTTTTATTCATTTCTTCACATTTATCCAATTTTTTTACAACATCCACTCGTCCACCTCTCTCTCTCTCTCTCTCTCTCTCTCTCTCTCCACTGTTTTCGTTTCCCCCTCATTTATCCATATTTCTTCTCTCCCTCCCCTTTATCCAACCCTCCTCTTCGCACTCTATACGTACCACTTCATCCTTTTACCCTCCGTTTATCCACATTTCACCTCTTCCCCTCCTTTATACCTGCTTCCCTAGTGCTGTTTCGTTTGTTTTGTCGTTGTTCTGGATCAATTCGCCAGCTGGTGCTGCAGGCGATATACAGTCACAGTGTGTGTGTGTGTGTGTGTGTGTGTGTGTGTGTGTGTGTGTGTGTGTGTGTGTGTGTGTGTGTGTGTGTGTGTGTGTGTGTGTCTCAGTTATTTAAACGTATGACTGCAGGAAGTTTTGTCACGGTGTGTGCTCTCTCTCTCTCTCTCTCTCTCTCTCTCTCTCTCTCTCTCTCTCTCTCTCTCTCTCTCTCTCTCTCTCTCTCTCTCTCTCTCTCTCTCTCTCTCTCTCTCTCTCTCGTGTCTTATGGTCTATACAGAAGGTCTTACTCGCTCTCGTTCTCTGATATCAGGAACTTTATGGCTCAGAGATAACTTTAATTCTTGTGAAATATTTGCCCGTCTCTCAGTTACATAGACGCGCGCGCATACACACACGCTCACATATACAATCATACATACATGAACACACATACATAATAATAATAATAATAATGGTTGCCCCTCGTGTAACGAGGATGGCCGGCCCAAGGGCCACCTAGGCGTGAATTTGTTTGAGGTGTAGAAGCTGTCGCCAACACAACAACCACACCCTGAGTTAACAAGCTGCATGACCCAGTGTCCGAGAAGACCGGACAACTCACCAACTGCAATGGCTAACCATTACCCCGGAATACGATCCGCAAATCGATTAACATCCAGGTCCCCAATTACTGCTGCGTAGACAGAGGAAAATTACATAATTAAACTTGCCCATAGTTTCACCCTGCCCGGGAATCAAACCCGGGTCCGCTCGCTTGCGAGGAGAGCATGCTGACCATTGCACCACAGGGCTCTCCACATAAACACATACTCACACGCACACATATACACTACACACACATTTTTATTTTATTTTATTTTATTTTAATTGTATGTATTCAAATATATTTGTGTGTATTAATACCGGTATCTATGTATTTAATTAAGTAAATGGCTCTTAAACATAAATTGGTTTTGATATATTCTGATCATTTTAGAGTTACTGGTATGGGAACACGATCAGGCAACCCATTTTTTCTCTCCTGATGACTAAACACCCTAACGGTACCTTAACCTAACCTAACCTAACCTAACCTAACGGTACCTTAACCTAACCTAACCTAACCTAACATGTCAAACAGGGAGGTCCTACCGCCTGGGAAGATATTGGAAGCATAATGTGTTGTCTAATGGTAGACCCTGCTGCCATATGGCATCACAAAAATTGTGACCAAGTCCCAGGTTGCTCATCTGACTTTCTGCCTCATTTACACACAATTACAGGGTCTCAACACAACATATATACTGTATATCGTTTCTCACTCTTGATATATTTTTTTATTTTTTTATTTATTTATTATTATTATTATTGTATTTTTATTTTTAGTATAATTTTTATTATATTATTATTATTATTATTATTATTATTATTATTATTATTATTATTATTATTATTATTATTATAATAATATTTTCGCCCCCCAGGCCCTGATGTGTGTTAGTGACCTGTGCCCGGATGGGCTAATACCCGTATTAAAAAATAAAAATAAAAATAAAATAAGTGAATAAACTAAAAATAATAACCTCCTGGTACCTTAACCTAACCTAACCTAACCTAATCATCAGGTGATAAGCTTGGGTGTCTTATCTTCACTTAATTCCAGATGAAACTTGAAATATCTACCATAAACAGTTAATTTAATTTTATATATACTTTTTCGGTTTATTGTGAATGTGCTGTAAATTATTCAGTGACATCATTCAGCGGCTTAGGGATATTCAGTGACGTCATCCAGAGGCTTAGGATTTTTCCGTGACGTCATCCATAGACTTAGGGATATTTACAGAGCTCCCACTTTTGGGAAAATGTTCCTAGATCGGGAAATTTGGGTGGATTTAGGGAAAATCTAGGTTAGGGAAATGGCAATTTTGTGGGAAATTGCGGGAAATATGATTATTATTAAAGGACCTACGCTTATTATTCCAAAGACTACAAAGTTTAACAGTGGTTAGTGAATTAAATACTTATTACAAAAGATTGTTTTTTTTTTCATAAGAAAGGTTTAAGGCTTCATTTGAGCCATTTATCTTAAGCAGTACAGTTCAACATTATAAGAAATTTACTGCCTTCTAGTGCGTGTATCAGAGAGAGAGAGAGAGAGAGAGAGAGTTTTTATGCATAAAGGTTTATACAAAAAACTAATATAATGCATAATAATAATAATAATAATAATAATAATAATAATAATAATAATAATAATAAAATAATATTTATGAGAATTTTTTTTTAAGAAATATTTTTCATTCTCGGGAAATTTTCACGTTACTTTGGGGAATTCAAGGTTTTGCGTTATGGGAGCCCTGGATATTCAGTGACGTCATCCAGCCGTTTAGGGATATTCAGTGACGTCATCCATTCTGTAGATACAACACGGCACTATTTCAGGCTCGTAATATAGATTTTCCAAATATTTCAGGTTTGTGAAATATGTATGTAACTGTTGCGTTGAGTCATAGAGAAAACTTCCTCTCTCTTATGTTGTAACACAAACAGTCATGAGAAGAGGGGTTGTTATAGAGTGGGAGGGAGGGGAGAGAGAGGGAGGGAGAAGGGCTGAGAGGGAGGGAGGGAGGGAGGGGGAGAGAGAGGGAGGAGGAGGGAGAAGATAGGGAAAAGGACAGAGGGATGGGGAAGGGGAAGAGGAAGAGGGAAGGAAGGAAGAAGGAAGGAAGGAAGGAAGGGAAGGAGGGAGGAGGGAGGGATGAGAGGAATGAGGGAGTCAGGAGGAGGGGGAGGGGGAAGGGGAGAAGGGGAATAAGGGAAGATGAGAGAAAAGGAGAGGGAAGGAGGGAGAGAGAGGGGTTCATAATACCATAGGGGACGGCGAGTAAATAAAAATAAGCTCAATAAATAAGATATTTGAAAGGGGTCTCAGGTAGTTGCAATAAGGTGGTGTAAGGAGTTGTTGAGGGTGACAGATGTTATAATGAGGGTGGTGTAAGAGGTTGTTGGTGACAGATGGTATAATGAGGTGGTGTAAGGTTGTTGGGGGTGAGCAGATGGTGTAATGGTGGTGTAAGGAGTTGTTGAGGTGACAGATGGTGTAATGAGGGTGGTGTAAGGAGTTGTTGGGGTGACAGATGGTGTAATGAGGGTGGTGTAAGGAGTTGTTGAGGTGACAGATGGTGTAATAAGGTGGTGTAAGGAGTTGTAGGGTGATGACAGATGGGGTGTAATGAGGTGGTGTAAGGAGTTGTTGAGGGTGACAGATGGTATAATGAGGTAGTTGTAAGGAGTTGTTGAGGTGACAGGTGGTGCAATAAGGTGGTGTAAGGAGTTGTTGAGGTGACAGATGGTATAATGAGGTGGTGTAAGGAGTTGTTGAGGTGACAGATGGTGTAATGAGGTGGTGTAAGGAGTTGTTGAGGTGACAGATGGTGTAATGAGGTGGTGTAAGGAGTTGTTG